>NW_004797500.1:115209-118776 GCF_000002075.1 Aplysia californica
ATATATGTATATATGTCGAAGGCCTAGGAAGTTGTCTCACTAGCAAGCCAATCCCCAATGTCCAGATCGGATGCGGGAACAACTTTAACTTTTACTCTTGCTAGAGTAACAACGATCTCTTTATAATTAGCCCCTTAATCATAATAAATAGCATTTGTATAGCGCATGTCCCCGCTCAACAGCAGGCTCTATGCGTTTTACACTATATTATTACCCCAGCAGACCATAGAACACCCTGAAACCTTCTCAGCTTCCCGGGAAGCATACAGTGCAAGCAGCTGATTAAGTGCTCAAACACTAGCAAACTGACAAGATCTTTCGCTGTCTATAGCCGGGTACCCATTCCCACCTGGGTGAGGTGTGGAAAATTCGTGTAAAGTGCTTTTCCCAAAGGAAAACAACGTCGGGCCCCTGACGGGATTCGAACCCACGACCTTACGGTTGCGAGTCCGAGAGCCTAACCACTAGGCCACCGACGCCCTTGGCCTGGCTCAGACTAAGTCACTTTCGCCCTGTCTGGTAACCACATGTAGCCTTCAGACTTTCTTTGTTTGGCCCATTTCCCAGATACTGTACAGCGCTAAATTAGTTTCTCTCTCAGTTGCTCCTGAGGAAGCCTATGGGGCGAAACGTCGAGACGATTCAATTAAACAATTTTAAAACATTTTATGTCTTGCATTTTTTGTGTGTGCGTAAATCAGGTAAGACTCTCCCTACCTACTCTGCTTTTAAAACAATGATGGCGATGAAGATGATGATGGTGGAGGTGGTGTGGTGATGATGCTGTAGTAATGTTGGAAATGATGTGCAGGTTATTGAAGAAATAGTTGATCTGTCAGTACCTGGTCATTGGCGATTCTAAGAGAAAAATACGTTGTATTTCTGAAGTGAAAAAACTGAAATTAGGATGAATCTATGCCTTGTGGATTCTGTTACATGAGCGTGTACAGTCAATGGCATCAGGTCGTGCTGAGAAGAATTCGCCACATCCGGATAGAGACGGGGAAAAAGGACAAGAAGGCCTGACTATGGATACATTAAGGAGTGGGTGGTCCTGGTTTGAATACCTATCGAGTTGTTCTGAACTTTGGTTGTTTTGAGGAGTTTTTCAGGCTCTCCATCAATTAATTATTAGGCTCAGTCACACGGGAGTAGAAAGTTAAATTCCGAGGTTCCGCCTCTTAACCATATCCGTACGTCGTGGTTTACCATCGTTTCCATACGACGTTGGGAACTCTGCCACCACTTTCAAAGAGGAAATTTACTCGGTAATCCGATCTGTTCGCTTTGCATAGCAGTAGCAGTCTTGTCAAAAATGTTTTTTTTAGAAATACTGAAAGTTTCAAAGAGGTCTTCGCGCTTGAAGTATTCTAAAAAGTGAAGAATACAACCCGGGGGGTACAAAATGAGCCCAGGGCGTACGGGTAGAGTTAAATAATAATTGCAGTATTGAAGGGAGCTTGAAGCGTGTACTGCGACCTGTGGTGTCCAACAACAGTGATGAATGACGTGGCTAACAAGACCAATGTGAGAGTCTGTAAGTGTGTACGAAAAAAGGCTGATATTGAGTTTTGTGTTTTGTGCCTTCGTTTTACTTGTATAAATTGTATGTGTCTTAGGGGTCTCATCACGCCTTTCTTTCTGTATCCTCCTCTTTCATTTTGAGACCCGTCTGTGGTTCCTGTCTTCAGTTACTGCGATCTTCCGTTGTATGATCTAGGGTCCCGATGGGCCACCTTCCATTTTTATACTGCATATTTTGGAATTTACACAACTATACATTGATACGTTTGATTTAAGTAAGAATGTAATTTCTTTACAACAGAGGAACTATTATTCCCTGCCTCGTAAATTTGGAAAGAAGATGAATAGACAGCTGGCATGTACTTTGCCAACATCAGTGGCGGCATTCTTCTGTCTCTGAATACACGACCAATTTGATGTGCATCCAGTTGTACTTGCCAATTACATTGTACTAGTATTTCCCCCGAAGTGGGCAAGGGATACAGAATCGGGAAGAACATTAAAATTTGACAAAAAAGCATACTTAACTTCTGTCTTTGGATATATTCTGTCTTATGCTTTAATCTTTCAACAAAAATGCGTACTTTACTTTTGTCTTCAGATTCGTTGCATTACACGTTTATCTTTCAATAAAAAAGTAAAGCGTACCTTAATTTGGCTTTCGGATATATTCTGTTTATTTTACTTTCACTTTTCAACACCTGTAAAAATAAATATTTCTAGCATCTGCGTTTGTCGCGGCCGCGATTTTTTGGCATCTTTTGGTCTGCGAATCGCGCCGCGATTTTTGCATTCAGCGAAAAAAGCTACTTCATAACATGTTAGTGTTAGACTAGAGGTGTAATTTGATAACGTTAAGATAAGGTGTCAATGTATAGTTTTTTTCATTCGAAGAATGTAGGTACCTTACATACTATATTATTCATATTGCTGTTATTCTTTTATATTTTCCCTCTTTGTTGTGTTTTAATTTGTTGGTGTGTTAATTTTGTAGTTGTTATTGTTCTGATGTGTTGTTTTTCTATTTTTTACGTTTACATATCGTAATGTCATTTAATTTGATGTTGTTCCTACTTTTAAAAAAAAGATATATAACTGTGTTATCTTAAAGCGTGCTTAGAACATAACCGAATACTGTAACTGGCAGGCCTCTTGTGTGTGATTCCATAATTTAACAACATCTAACATCCTCTACTTTTTCTTGAATTACGCACGTGTGGGGTTAAAATGGCCAATCCCCGGATGTGTGGATACAAGCCCTTATTTGTTGATTTTTTGTGGTTTTTTATGTGCTGTTCTAATTTTGATTTCATTCTGTTGTGAAACCTTTATTTTTCATGTTTTTACACTCTATGAGGCTACAAATTATATTTTGGATGCTTAAAACAGAACATAAATTATGGTGCTTTAGATTAAATTACCCCTATTAACATTGTAGGCCTATTGCTATTACGTCGTCACAGAGAGTTGAAAGCTTTAACATTAATGGCAACTTTTGGACAAAAAATGGCAACAAATGCAGGTGCTAGATTTATGACCTACGTACGTATAGATCAAGCCCCAAATTATAAAAAAAACATGCATATAAGTTTAAAGCGTATTGGTACTTATTTTGGAAACATGGATTACAATGCTATATACATTGCATAAATACATTAGTAAGCTGAGGACAACAGTGTCATAAATAACACAACGTCACATCAGTTAAGATGATTTTTTTAAACATGAAAATAAGAAGAAGAAGAAGAAGAAGAAATTAAAACAAATGAAAAGTGACTGGTTAGAGAGACCCATCAGTGGCAGCATACAGACAACGCTAGTACTTTGTAGATTTTATGAGAGAGATTGTGCAAGAGGTAAAAGGAGGACGTGGGAGAGAGAGAGAGAAGGACAGAGATGGAGAGGGAAAGAGAGAAGGAGAGAGAGACTGCAAATATGTGTGAGAGACAGGTCAGACAGGGACAGATAGAGAAAAAAAAGAAAGAGAAATAGACAGACAAACAGACAAAGGAAGAGAGAGTGGAAGAGAGAGAGAGAGAGAGA
>NW_004797500.1:121294-134248 GCF_000002075.1 Aplysia californica
TTACAAGTGTCTTGGCTGCTGCTTTAGTCAAATAATTTCTTACACTGCCAATTTTCTTAAGCTGAAAGTAAATACTTTTGCTGAGCTGGCTTATTTGGGAGGACATAGACATATCATAATCCAACTGAACCCCTAGATTTTTAAGACTTCTTTTTGAACGAATGGTATGGTTATTAATATCAATATATCAACTGAGACGGTAAGAAGACTAAAAATATTCTTCAGCAAAAACGCCATTTCAACAAATTATGTTCAAACAATGCATGGAAATTCAAGTCTCTAATTTATCTGGATATGTCGTTCCACATCACGGCATCATAATGTAAAAAGGGACAATGTTAATAAAATGTGCAATTCACTTAATAAATGTTTAGTTAGGGTAAAATTGTCGTACCAGTGTGCAACGTACGAATTCTTTTGTTACATTCCCAAACAGTTGAAGGCTGTTTGAGAGTCCAGGCCTCTGTACAGGAGCAAAGGTCGTAGCCTACTTAACAAGACAGTTCACTCCTCTCTTTGAACCAATCAGAAAAGCGTCCTCCAAATCCGGTGGCGCCCTCTTCGAAAAAGTGCGGACTTTGCGAACAGAGTTACCCTACTTGTGTGAACAGAGTTACCCTACTTGTGTGAAAAACAATAAAAACGACACTAATAAACTGTACTATTCATATTCTTCTTCCTGAGAAAGGAAAGAGAGCTTCAAAACAAAGACTGCAGCGCCATCTGATCCAATGCGTGGACTTCCGCGGACACGTTTTTGGCTGAGCGAACAGTCTTGTTATGTATGATCTTTGACTGGAAGGGTGTGCGTGAACTGGAATCCACTTGTTTCCCACGCAATCAGGAGAGTTTTCAGCCAGGGGTATTATTGGGCTAGTCTAGCCCTCTTAGCACCATACATAGGTCAGATGGTCAGCACAGCAAAACCAAAATAGCAGCCAGCTGATGGCTTCCCGGAACTGAATCATTTCAGTGAGGTTCAGGGGGTGTAGCAAAGAACTAGGTTTTGCGTTTGATCAAAATCAATACGATGAATTATTTCAATGAAATTTCACATACACAGACCTAGGACATCAACATTTAAATTTAAAGTGGAATGTTCTTATGTCTAAGCCTGCTCTTAAGGCGGGTGTGTCAGGCCGGTACGGCTCTACAGCCAAAAAGCCGGTACCGGGTATGGCAACATAACGGGAAGACCGATTTAGGCCGGTATGGATTTTTTGTTGTTGAAAAGGCAAGAGGAGTGCATGTGATTTCGTTGTTTTGACGTGATCAAGATCGGAGCCGTTTTAGTAACCCGATCCAGATCAAAGCCCTTTTAGTAACGCCCCACTCCCTCTTACAGAATAAAGAATAAATTTACCAAGCTCTACGTATAGTTTAATTAATCCTGAAAATAACTTTATATATATATATATATATATATATATATATATATATATATATATATATATATATATATATATATATATATATATATATATAATATAATATATATATAATTTTGTTTTAGTTTACTGCAACTTATCCAAAGTGTATAAACAAGAAAAGTATGCACAGACACAAATCATGGTGATCTTGAACGTACAAACCTTTTGAAGATTTCGTTGTACGTATTGTCAGCGGGTGCTTGATTGCAACTTCCTCTGGTTTTCTGGAGACGCCCAAATACCATGCATTATTACATCTGTGTAAAAGTTGTGTGTGGCTGATGAGAGCCGCTGGTACCTTGTACTTTTGGAAAAAACATGTTTACCACTCCTCGGCCTAAAGCCCTCAACATATGGGACAGACCAATATTTTAACAAGTTCAACTGGAAATGTCGAGGATGTAATATAATGACTATATCATCTGATGCCAAACGTCCCACAAAAATATTTGTTTTATTGTTTGTTTTAGTAGAGGTTTTACAGCGCTCGCAACTGCATGGTCATATGAGCGCCAGAAGATTAGAGGTGTTACAAGAGAGTAACAAACACTAAAAAGAAGAAGGGGAGATAAGGACGGCAGATATTTGATAGGAAAGAAGACGCAAACCACACCAGAGCACCCGCCAACCACCCACAAAAATAAAACGAAACATTGCAATGGCTAATGATGGGTTTAATACAATGAGCCTAATCCTGAACAAGGGAAACATCTCAATGACTGACCACATGAAAGTTTTGAAATGCTATATAATATGTATGTTCAACCCTCCTATATGGCTGTGAATGCTGGACAATCACTAAAGACAGTGAACGTAAAATAGAAGCAACAGAAATGTGATTTCTTAGGAAACTGCTGAGAATATTTTGGAAGAAAATGACATCAAATGAGGTAATACTTGAAGTATCCCAAGTGGGAATGTCACTGATCAAAACAAGTAGGAAAAGACAAATTTTAATTATGCAGATTTTGGGACACTTGAATAGAGATACAAATCTCGAAATTCTAGCTCTCACTGGCAAAACTGAAGGAAAACGAGGCAGGGGTAGGCCCAGACCAACCTACTCGTTGAATCTAAACAGATGTATAACGGGGAAAGATCAGGGTGATATATTTTTTTAAGAGCGTCCGAGCAAAAAAATGAATGGAGAACCATGATCACCGATGTTTGCGAAGATATGGCACTTGATGATACAATAACTCATCTTTGGCGTCCATTTTCTCACTAATTTTACCTCTGAAATCAGGTCACCCCCATCTCATTCATTTGCAAATATCTCGCCTTCTTTTCAAGATATATTTAATGGATCTTTTCAAAACATCTGACGCAAGACAAACGAACAAATTTGAAGATAATACCAATAACTCTACAAAGAATTGACGAGAGCCTGATTCCTCTGCGTCGTGATACACTGTAAGCGCGTGCACACACACTCACACACACACGCATACACACGCACGCACACACACACACACACACACACACACATATACACACACACATACACACACACACACGCACACACACACACACACATATACACACACACATACACACACGCACACACACACACACACACACACACACATATATATATATATTTTTTTAAAAGACTTTTTCTTTAATTAGTTGGGGGTTTTTTGGGTGGCACGATATGGTGGAATAAGGCACTCGTCAATTTTTGAGCAAATAGGGTTATTGATGTCATTTAAAAGGCACTTTGCGCAAACTTTTCTCACTTCACCCAGGTGGAAATGGGTACCCGGCTATAGACAATGAACGATCTTGTCAGTTTGATAGTTTTGAGCGCGTGAAATCCGCAGCTAGCACTGTATGCTTCCGCGGAAGCCGAGAATGTTTCTGAGTGTTCTCAGAGGGTCTGCTGGGGTAATAATAGTTGTAAAGCGCATAGAGCATGCTCATGAGCATGGATATGCGCTATATAAATGCAATTGTTATTATTATTTATTATTAAAACCTGTTTATTTGCCTTGCTTTTGGTGAAAAAATATGCATCTATTTGAAATAGAAGTCTAGATATTTGCGACTGAAGGATGAGTGTTGCCTGGTTACAAGGTAAAATTAAGCGAGAAAATGACCACCGAGGGTTGGTGTTTTCCAAAGCTTCAGAGTCTTTGGAAACTGAAAACGTATATTTGCTGTACCTTTAATTGATGTTTTTCAGTGAAATCCACACAGAAATAATACATGTATGTTTTTAGACGGGCAAAAAAGCTGATGTGTTAAAAATATATAAAAAATAGATGAAATTGTCAAATTGCAGGAAAAATTATGGTTTCTTCGAAGTCCCCTATTTTGACGAGCGTCTGATTTACACCATAATACATTGTACTCACATTTAAACTGTGTCGATGTGGGAGTTAAAGAAACCCAGCAAGTCGCTGCTTACCTTACAATTGTCTGTATCATCCTGTTCTCAGCGGAAGTCAGGTTGGCTGGTTGCACAGACCACAAAGAATTGACCCCAGCCCAATCATCACAGGTCAGTCTGCAAGAAAACTTGGCAATGTAATGGCGTCAGAGATCAGATTATCAACAGAGTTTTCCCGAAGTTCGTGCTTCCATTTTCGGTTGCACGAGAAATCAAAGATTGTGGTAATGATGTGTACTGCATTTATAACTGGGAATAGACTGTCACAGTCAAAATATGTGTCCCGACGCGGTGGAATCAGGCTCTCGTCAATTTTGGGGCATGGGAGTTATTGGTATCTTCTGAAACTTTATTCATTTGCCTTGCATTCAGTGAAAAAAAATCCATCTGGCTTGAATAGAAGTCGAGATATTTGCAATTGAAGAAGGTGGGGCAGCCTGGTTTCTGTGGTTAAATTAATGAGAAAATGGCCGTCAAAATTTGGAAACTTCAATAGCTTAAGAATCCCTGAAAACTGAAAATTACATATTCTTTACCCTTAAACAAGGTTTTTCAGTGAAAATCACATGGGAATGTGTTTTCTTTTGAATATTAAAGGTGTTTAGCCAAAAAAATAATCGATAAAAATTGCAAAACTGGTGGAATAATGCATTTTTCTTCGATTTCATTATTTTGACGAGAGCCTGATTTCACCATGATGCCTCACATATTATTTTAGTCACGGTTGCAGTATGTTCAGAGTCTATTTTACCCTTACAGCTAAAGTATTTAACTGTCAGTGTCAAAATAATATTGTATTGTCACAGTCGAAGTATTTTACTGTAACAGTCTAAATATTTTATAGTCACAGTCGAAGAATTTTAATGCCACAGTCTAAACGATAATATTTTACACTTACAGGAAAAGTTAAACAATTTAACTGTCTGTGTCTAAATAATATTGTACAGTGACAGTCGAAGTATTTTACTGTACAGTCTAAATATTTTTAAGTCACTGTCGAAGAATTTTAATTTCAGTTTAAATGTCACACTTACAATTGAAATTGAAGCATGCTACAATTAATTTCAGAGTTTTATCACGGTTGAAGTATTGTACTGTTGCAGTCTAAATATTTTGCAGTCACAGCTGAAGTAATTTACAATTATCTTGACAATAATAATGACAATTCTAGGTCCACAAATACCCTACGTCGACTAATGCAACCTCGAAGGAGATTTTTTTGGAAGCGAAATAGAAGAATTAATGTTTAAGATGACATGTTGCGTCTTTTGCTATGGCCAATGAGACCAGTTCTGGCAAAGAAAAGTGTGCCATGTTTTGCGCATTCAAAACCTCCACACTTGTGAATGCCCGCAGTTTACAAGCTACTCTCTTGGTTTCAGTATAATTATCTAGCAGTTACAGCGAAAGTACTTTAGGGTCATATGAATTCATGTCGAATGCACTATGTATCAAGACGCGTTAGAATCAGGCATTCATCTGTTTTTGGGCTGGTAGAGTTATTACTATCATCTTAAAACTTGTTCATTTGTCTATTTTTCTATGTAAAATTACTCATTTATCTTGAATTGACCAAAGTCGAGATACGTGTATTTGCGATTGAAAGAGGTTGGGGACGTCTGGTTTCGAAAGTAAAATTGGCGAAAAAATAGTTGCCAAAATTTGGTGACTTCCTTAGTTTAAGAGTCTGGTACGATTTTTGTGTGTGTGCCTTATTCAACGCTTTGAGGTAAAATCCACAAAGAAATTATCTGTTTTTAAATGGCCATTAAAGGTGTTGAGCAATAACCAAAAAAAAAAAAAAATAGATGGATAGACAATTTCCATACTGGAAAAAGAATGCCAGTTTCTTCGATTTCATTACTTTAAAGAGCGCCTGATTTTTCCACGATTCCCCAGAGTGAGTTATTATACCTGGGGTCCGCTGGTTGTCCGCAGTAAAATGGCAGGGTGTTCTGGGTGGTGTAGTTACAGAGGCACGGGTGGAAGAGGTTAGGAGTGGACCAGCATATTGTGGACTGAGGGAGAGAGAGAGAGAGAGAGAGAGAAACATATTATTCTGTTACTGTTACTGTTAGATGATTTACTGCTTCCTTTAGGACACAGCCAATAACTGAATAGCAGGTTCAAGCAAGGTGTGTGTGTGTGTGTGTGTGTGTGTGTGTGTGTGTGTGTGTGTGTGTGTGTGTGTGTGTGAGCGCGTGTGTGTGTGTATTTAGGATTGTGTATTTTTGTGTATGTTTGTGTCAGGCGCGATTCGTCCATAGAGCACGGTCGTGCAGTGCCGCCCAAAATTTTTTAATGTTCTTTTACGTAAAACACCCACAATAATAAAATAAAGGAAGCCAGAAACAAACACTAACCAAATATTATATCAAAACAAGGTCCTCCATGGCGCCATATCAGTCATGTCTGTGTGTATAGCACCGTAAAACATCTACTATGCTATGCCAAAGGCCACTCGCTTTAGCTAAACATAATAGGATATTCAACAGCGTAACCTGACCTATAAATCGCTCTTAGGGATAACCCAAGCGATGACGACACTCGTAGCGAGTTTGGCGGTACATTAATATTAATAAGACGGCACATATCAAATGTGCTCCTGTCGAATAGTGCCGAAACATAGCCCACAGTAGGCAGTCTAAAAATAAACGCGACAGGCCGTACGCTATTTTTTGCTAATATTATGGGAGCCCCGGAGCAATCCAGCGGAGTGCTCAAGTGAATTGTGATTGGTTCATTGTCTGTCTTGCCACTATTTTAAGTGACTCTGTGACCGTGAACCTGAGGGAGGTGAATGTGACCGTCCTATGAGTTGTGCCTTTGAATGGTTTTGTAGTGGAGTAGTGAAAGTTATTACTTGAGTGTTCAGTTCCAATACAGGATGACCGAATTTGATGTTTAGCTAACAAACAAATTTAGTACTAGAAATCAAAGCGACAAGTAAAAAGAATGAAAATAAAAGCACGAGGTCCTCCCTCACCAACCCAAAGATCCTAGAATTAGCCTATACACTGTCTCATTTACAGTACTATGCCCTTGACTATCTTCAGCATGCGATAGCTTATTTGTGCACGTCCACTTTTTAGCCCCACGAGCCGCCCCTGGTGTGTGTATGTGTCTGCATGTGTGTGTATGTGTGTGTTCGTGCGTGTACGAGTATGTGTGTATATATGTGTGTATGTGTGTGCATGTGTGTATGTGTGTAGGCCTATGTGTGTGTGTATGTGTGTGTGTGTGTGTGTGTGTGTGTGTGTGTGTGTGTGTGTATGAGTGTTTGTGTGTGTACGAGTATCTGTGTATATATGTGTGTATGTGTGTGCATGTGTGTATGTGTGTGTAGGCCTATGTGTGTGTGTATGTGTGTGTGTGTGTATGTGTGTGTAGACCTATGTGTGTGTGTATGTGTGTGTGTATGTGTGTGTGTGTATGTGTGTGTATGTGTGTGTATGTGTGTGTGTATGTGTGTGTGTGTGTGTGTGTGTGTGTGTGTGTGTGTGTGTGTATGAGTGTTTGTGTGTGTACGAGTATCTGTGTATATATGTGTGTATGTGTGTGCATGTGTGTATGTGTGTGTAGGCCTATGTGTGTGTGTATGTGTGTGTGTGTGTATGTGTGTGTAGACCTATGTGTGTGTGTATGTGTGTGTGTATGTGTGTGTGTGTATGTGTGTGTATGTGTGTGTATGTGTGTGTATGTGTGTGTGTATGTGTGTGTATGTGTGTGTGTGTGTGTGTGTGTGTGTGTGTGTGTGTGTGTGTGTGTGTGTATGTGATGGGGCTCCTGGTATAAGAGGTCAAATACCAGAGGTCAAATTAGCGACAAAAAAGGTCACCAAAGTTTGATGACATCCAACGCCATTGGTGTCTTTGGAAACAACAAATTTACATTTTTTGTACCCCTGATTGACAGAATTTGTCAATGAAATCCGCACATGCGTTTTTATATGGTCATAATAGTGTTGGCCCAAACACGAAAACTAAACTCGATTCTTAAAAATTCTGAAGGGGTGGGGAAAAAATAATGTCGGTGTCTTTGACCTCATGATTTTGACAAGCCTCTGAATCCTTGAGGATGTCACACAAATACTGACCTCCGTGATGTTGTTTTTCTGAAAGAGTCCCGCCTTATATCTCGTTCTTCCATTCCGCCTCTGGACCAAGGTCATTCGCAGATACTCCCTCGGGTACGGCACTACGACAATCAGCTGTTGGAGGGAAAGAGAAAACAAGGGAAGCTAAGACGTCCGCTCAGTGTTAAGGGAATCGTTTATAGTCAGTAAGGAAAACAAATGAATGATTTATTTATTTTGGATATATTTTTTAAGGGGGGGGGGGGGGCTTGTCTTTTTTTTTTTTGGTAACCTTTACAAACAATAAGATTTTATTTTGCCGCAGTTGAGAGGAATACAACGTCCCATTCTCTTCACACGGGAACTGAACTCCAGTCTTCTGTGCGAGAAAGGGAAGCGCCTAGCTGCTACATCCCCTACACGAGCTACTGACCCACTAAAAAGATAAAGAGAAAAGTATACCTGAGACTGGCCCAGCCAGAGACACGGAGTGGAAAGCGTGTAGGTGCCATTCTTCCAATCCACCACGTGAAGTGTAGCACTGGTTATATTCGGCGTGGTGGCCTTTGTCATCCAGGCTCTGACGTCATCCCCGCCCAATGATCGGGTTTTCCCATAACTGTCGTATATGTCAGCTCGAAGAACGAGTTCTTCATGTTGGCGGCACGTGACTAAACCGTTCTCCTCTCGGTGGCTCAGAACAGTAATCTTTGACTGTTCCAGATCAGGAAGTTTCTTTTCATTACTCAAAGGCTTCTGAATGACGTAATTTTTCTCCCAGGGGAAAACGTACTCCTTGTCGTCAAGTAAAGGAACGAAGCGTGAGTTTTTCTTGACAAACTCATTCAGCTCTATGTAGTCCATGGCGTCAACTCGACAGTCTTCATCCAGCATCGTGGACAAACATCGTTTCCGTAACTTCTTGTTACCGCAGTTTGGAGAAAGCTTGGCCCGAAATTTGTCGTGTATTTGAAAAATTGTCAGCTGCTTCCAGCCTGTGGGACCCTTTCGGGCCAAGCTTTTTTTGACAGTGACTGGAGATGCGCGTTGTGGTCCGTCATCTTTGCCTTCTGCCACCGCTTTTACTTCTAAGGGCGGAGGTAACCTCATCGGACCAACTGGATCGTACCTGCCAAATATTTAAAAAAAAGAAATGAAAAATAAAAATCGACGGCTAGCTCCTAAGATGTACTACGCCCATAATTTATACTTCTTGTTTGTTTTTTAATGGCAGCTATTTATCTCTGTGATATTGGTTGCATAATAACCTCAATAAATATTTTGTTACACATTCTAAATGTTGTGAATAAAAAGCAAAAGAGCAGACGTGCGTCATGTGGGTAAAGTTCTCAATTTTCAAAAGAATCAAACTGTGTTGTTTTTTTATCCTCTGAATCAGTTTTCTGTTTGGAGCTGGAACATCTGTACTGAATAGCTTGCCGGCAAAATTAAGGTAACACCCGAATACGATCCCAGTCGCGTTCTCAGTTTTGAATAAAGCCATAACTTTGAAGTTTACAACGTACCGTATTTTGATCGGTTTTTCTGATACACCTTCATTTTAAGAACGGCTCTAGCTGAGGACTGACCCCGCTATTTGATCTGACATTTAAAAAATCTAAAACATGGAAGTAGCGCGTGTGCTTAAGACCATCATTCAATATCTCAGAGAGTTTGACTTGTTTCCTATGCCGTCTTTCAATATTAAAGCATGCTGTTTCCCTAGAATGACCCATTTCTCTCTGTTCGTGGACCTAGTTTTGAGAAATTTGATGTAAAAAAAGACGAGTTCTGCTACATGTGAATGCAATTCTAATATCTTAATAACGACTCCTAATAATCTTACGATTTTGGTAGGGAAATAGAACATTAATTGCTTTTCGACCTCATGGCCTTAGTAATTCAAAACGGCCAAAATGTCAGATAGAACTTTGTAATTCTGAGGTAGCGAATAGTGTTGCTCAGAAGGCATTCCCCAATGGGGAAAAATACGGTTTGCGAATAGTTTTAGTTTGTGAAAAGTCATTGTTTATGAAAAGTCGCGGTTTGTGAATAGACTGATAGACTGCTCTTAGACTTGAGCCCTCTGATCTGAAAGTAATATGATCTTTTTAGGCCCATGCTTGAGAATCCAGCATCGTCTTTATAGACCAGGAGAAGGATTTTGAGAATAAACCATGCAAAACTCTGGAAGACGCTCGAAAAGTATGGCGTCAGAGGACAAATGTTAGATAATGTCAGAGCTCTATATACCAACAACAGAAGCTCAGTAAGAACGAAGGAAATCAATACACACTGGTTCAAAGTAAGATGAGGAGTACGACAGGGAGGCGTTTTATCTCCCCTCCTGTTTATAATACATATTATGGACACAATAACGCAAGACCCAAACCAAAACCCAGAAAGCTTAAATGAATTTCTGTTCGCAGACGACCAATGTCTTACATGTATTCATCATGACCAACAAAGCCTCCACAATCACACTACCGAACTCAACAACAGCTGTGCGAAATTCAACATGAAAATATGCACATAAAAACCCCCCAGAAGTTATGATAGAGAGCCCAAACCATAGTCCCCTGAACATCCATGTCAATAGTAAACAACTGAAACAGGTGAAGGAATTTAAATATCTTGGCAGCACTTTTTCTGAAAATAGGTCCATATACAGAAAAATAGAAATGCGAACTAAAAAAGCCAACGCTGTCACCTTCCAGCTAGTACCCCCCTATCTCATCCAAACATCTCCATGGACACAAAGAGACAGCTTATCACATCAATATATTCATACCAACATTAGGCTATCAGTGCCAGACCAGCACTTTAAGCAAAACCTATGAAAGCAAAATCACCGCATGCGAAATGAAATATCTCCGCAAAACCCTTAACATCACAAGACGAGACAGGCACTGCGTTACATAGAAAGACAGAGGATAAAACGGTTCGGCCACCTGTTACGCATGTCACCTGACCAGCCAACCTCGAGAGCCTAAAACACCAAGCATTTGGGCTATAAAGGAAGCGGAAGACCACACAAAAGGTGGATGGAGGGTGTCAAGGAAACCCTTAAGCCCCGGTTACACGCAACGATAAATAGTATCAGATTCGTCGTTTGAGAGAACTGTCCGTTTTATCGAACTGTGTTGTCTGTTTACTCGTTCCAATCTATTGTTCAGTTTTCTATCAATTGAGGTAATTCCTTGTCAGAAAGCCACCACGTCTCTTTGCGACGACAGCGATTTGACTGCTCTCTATACTCTATGTGAAGGTTTCGAGCTCTGGACCTAATGAATGAAAGGCGAACACTGTACCTCTAGATCACGAGAGGCCCCCCCCCCCTTTTCCCCCTGTACATTTTGATTTAGCAGAACAGTGTCTTTAGAAAAGGGTGGCCATACTGTAGGCCTACCGTGTTGTGTGTAGAACCGAAAGCTATGACTTGACTGCAAGATAGATGTGCAACGCACCGAGTGACCTTGATGCACAGCTTCATCCTTGGCGATCAACTTAATAATAAAATTGCTAAAATATTTATAATAACGCACCAAATCAGGTTTTACGCAACTTTGCTAATTTTGAGACGCTGATTCCGAATATGAAATCAGTTTTTACCTACGATACTTTTTTTCTAAAAATTTGAGTTCTGAGTTTAGTTCTGCGCCGCGGCAAATTTCAAAGTGAATCTACGTCACAGCGTGTCTCACTCAAGTGTGACCGTGATCGCACGGAAAAAATCAAGCAGTGCTTGATTTCTCGACCGAGTCTACAAACCATAGTTCAATCGTCCAAATTTTGTACAATTTTGTGGTTACACCTGACGATTTATCGTATGACCGCTAGATCATCCAATTTTTGTACAATTCATCGTTACGTTTAACCGGGCTTTAAGAAAACATAACATCACAAGGTTCTGAAAGAGCTTCGGAGCTGGCCTACCACCAGTGGCGGTGGGTAGTGAAGGGCTCACGGGCTTGAGCCCCGCAACTCTATCCCAAAGCAAAAGAAAATAACGAAATAAGCAATTGAAACCGTTATGACCGCACGCAATGAACACAGAGTGATCAACTTGTTGGCTTGCTCGTTTATCCAATCACTGTTGCCACCGCTTACAACTATAGTAACCTAACATCCAATCAAATGTCTTTAGGGCTCAGCAAAGATGAGCCGGTTCCCACGGACCCTCGTTAATGAAACTCTTCTTGTAAAAAGGTAGAAGACTTGAAAAAACTAACACTGCACAGATGGCTCACGCTGCCCTAGCCCTGACAATGGGGTGAAAGTTTACGACACACTTTCCCCCAGTGACACAGTTACCTACGCTCCCATTGGACCTTTGTTAGGTGCTGTCTACTTTCCTCGACTACACGGCTAATCCAGCTCGCGGAGCGCTGTGTATACATGTTTGTTGTGTGTGCCGCTGAGATCTAACAGTTATTAATTATATCAAACCACTTTTGAGGCAACAAGCATCAAGAAGAGTTTAACGTAGAACAAAGAGAAGGAAGACAAAGATGACTCTTCGCGTTTGAATGGTTCTCAAAATGCCGAGACTCGCCGTGAGTATGGAAAAATCACCACTGTTTTCTTCTTATTGTTTGCTATTTGGTGGTAAAGAAGTGAAAGCAACCTAAGCCCCACCCAAATTTTGGTCCACCCACCGCCACTGCCTACCACAGCCATAGAAAACTGCATCTCCCTTTGACGCTTAACGGCAATGATAGGATGAAAAAGTAAAAAGTAAAATAAAGCAAGCTTGAGCCATAAGTTAACCTATTCTTTCCGCCCACCTGCACACGTAAACATGTACAGTCGAAATGTCCTAAGACAACCACCCAATGTTGAGGAGAAATCCGACTGTCTTAGTAGACCCGTGAACGTCTTGCACAGTGTCATTGTAATATTTTTTGTTTTTGTAAAGTATTTTACGGCGCTCGCAACTGCATAAGGTCATATGAGCGCGCGGGACACACCTAATATTTTCAGTTGGTGGGAAATTTTGAATTTTGCCCGGGTGGCGGCCGAAGCCTACTCTTATCGATTTTAGACCACCAAGGGAT
>NW_004797500.1:134476-135521 GCF_000002075.1 Aplysia californica
AAAGTGAAAATGAATGCAGACTACATAACATTGCTAGAGAGCAGGAAAGGAGGTGAAAGGAGACAATTTTAGAGAAGAAATGTTTTCGGTCGCTACCCGAATTCGACGAACCCCGAACCTTTGAATGAGAGGCCAACACCTTAACCTCTAGGCCACGAGAGCCCCCATTATAATGTAAAAAAATCCACAACAACAACCCAAAAACATTACGCAAGGGAAGAAATGGAAAACGATCGTTTGTACAGGTGATTGCTCTGTACAGGTGATTGCTCTGTACAGGTGATTGCTCTGTACAGGTGACCGTTAGAGCAGGCTCGACTGCTTTCCGAACAGGGCAGTTTTGATAATAATACTAATACCCGGGTGATCGCTATTACTGTCAAACAGTCACCCAACCTCTAAAGTCAGCAAGTACCTGATCTAAAAACCTACTTTCACTTTCAACAGTGGATGATTTACGGTCTACAGTCTAGCCTGGACATGTTCTGAGAAGAGAACCAGACTCTGTTGGGAAGACTGTCCTCCACTGGACACACGTAGGACGTCGCAAAAGGGGCAGACCCAAAGTGACCTGGAGACGCACAGTAGAGTCTGAAATGAAGTCCTGGAATCATTCGTGGGGAACGCTGACCAAGATGGCCCAAAACAGACAGAGCTGGAGATCCTTTGTTGCTGCCCTAAACGCCAGATGGTGTAATGGGTAGTAAGTTAGTAAGTCCAGCGTTTTGCAGAGCAGGACCGAGAATCTCTCGACCCACCATGGCTGCCCCCTGTTCTGCTGTCTCCATGATTCGCTAGTATGGAAAAGCAACCTTTCCTCCTCATCATAAAAGCACACAGTATTATCCGTATACATGTACGTGTAGACACGTCTTGGCTTTGAAGGGGGGCGGCCATGCGTGCTACAGTTGATGAATAGGTCGGCCACCGTCCCAACACCACACCCAGTTTTTGTATTCCTCCCCCTCCTTCTCCTCTCTCTCTCTCTCCTCTCCTCTCTCTCTCTCTCTCTCTCTCTCTCTCTCTCTCTCTCTCTCTCTCTCTC
>NW_004797500.1:138936-140070 GCF_000002075.1 Aplysia californica
GATTTATGGGTGTGGCTAATTGAGGTCAGTTGATAGAGCAGCGCAACAAAGGGTGTGGGGCGGAGAGGATGGCGGAACAACAAGAGTGGGACTCGCCCTCGCCAAGTGGCGTTGATATGACACTGTGCCGTTTCAGTCAGTGTTCCGCCCAAAGAGATTAGTTCTAAACTCCTTGGTTGCAGTTGCGAGCGCCGTAAAACCTCAGCTCTACTAAAACTAAAACAGTATGACAGGTGTGGTTCTGTACAGTTTGATATTCAAATACTCCACTATTTTTTCTCTTTTCATCTGTTAAGTGTGATATTCAAATCTGCAGTTATCACAAGCATGCAATTCAACCATAATTTGGCTCATTCAGGCTGACTATAGCGAAACTGCTTTCTGGAATGTGTTGAGTGGTTTGAAAATCATAAGCTGCTTTTAAATATGAAAAAAAGGAAGCACTTCTTTTTTACATTTGAGCAAGTGTCAGATTATAAGTATTTGGATGGGGACTCTCGTGGCCAGGAGGTTAAGGTCTTCGCCTCTCATTCAAAGGTTCCGGGTTCGAATCCAGGTAACGACCGGAAAATGTTCTTCTCTAAATTTGTCTCCTTCCATTTCCTTTCCTGCTCTCGAGCAATGTTCTGTCGTTTGCATTCGTCTCCACTTTGTCCCTCACCTCTTTTCCCCCTCCTCTGGGCTCTTGACTCTTTCTGCAGCCTTCCTACTGCTACTCCTTGGCTCCTTCTTGCTGCTGTCTTTCAGCCACACTCCTAAACTTCTGGTGGGAACAATGTACACCTAGCCTTCTCGAACAAGAGCCGAAAATCTCAGAGGTCCCGTGTGCAAGTTGCGCACGTTAAAGAACCTTCGGTGGTCTAAAACGATAAGAGTAGGCTTCGGCCGCCACCCTGGCAAAAGGTTTGGTCTGTCCCGCACGCTCATTTTATGACCGAATGCAGTTGCGAGCGCCGTAAAACACTTACCCCCCCCAAAAAAAGAAAAATATGTTTCTCTATGTTTTTCCTGTCGTAATTTATACTGGTTTTGGCTTCCGGCTTCAGAAAACAATGAATCAGTTTGAATGTCTTTCTTTCCTGCTATTCCAAGACGGTGTCGCACCCCGGGGTGGTAACAATCTGGTCATTTTTC
>NW_004797500.1:140170-150543 GCF_000002075.1 Aplysia californica
TCCCCCCCCCCCACCCGACCCTCTTTCCGGCTTTCGTATGTTTAATTTTTTAAAATTTTTACCCTACCCCCGTTTCTGGTTTGAACACTGATTTTCTAGAGCAGTCTGATGAGGATGGACATGACAGTTAACACTAAGACTTGTACAATCAATTACCCCCCATCCCCCACCCCCCCAAACTGAAACCAAGTCGTCAATTAGTTTAATATTATCCCTTTTCACACCGGGGTGCTAAGATGAGAGGCTAATCAGTAACTTCTTTCACTTTTCAACACCTGTACAAATTCATATTCAATCTTATGTGTGTATATAACAATATAACGTTAAATAAAAACCATGCATATAAGCATAAAGTGTATTGATCTTTATTTTGGAAAGATGAGTTACAGTGCTACGTAAACGTACATTACATAAACAAATTAGTAAGCTGATGACAACGATGTCATAAATAACACAACATCACATCAGTTGGGATGATTTTTTATAACATAATGAGACAATACGTTGCCATTGTACAGCGCCGGGCATTACTGATACATGCAACACTGTTATGTTTTGCTCAAATACACGCTCACGATTATTTGTAAGTGTACGAGTTGGGGAAGGGGGGAAGAGAGATTGGAGAGGGAATTTAGGGGTGGGGTGGGGTTGGGGTATTCGTGAAGGTGGTTATGGATGTTCATCCTTGTTAACTCGCCCGTCAAGCCCTTACACGATCTGCTGCTTTCTCATAAATGTAGAACCATGTTTGTGAAAAGTGAGAAAGTTAACTTTATAAGGAAAAAAATTCAGCCCGAATAAAACAAGCACCAATTGAAATAACAAACGCCTTCCCACATAATGCACTGACTGGGAAGTTTTATTATAGTTACATGTAGATTCCACAAAAGTTTTCACTCAAGCTTTTACCATGTTCAACTTCCCAAACACTCGTTGGAATTCCTTTCTGTATTGTGTGCTCAGCTTGTAGTAAATAAACAGACCTATGGCTGCGTTAGCGTTTTCTAACCTGTATGTACAGCTGGTGAAGATCATTACCACGTTCACAAGATGTCTGGGAAGACTAAATCCTGGCAACGAAAATAAGAACCAGAGGATTACAGTATTTGGAAAGTAACATACTATGTACGTGACAGAAATGGCCGTGACGGTTTTCACAACTCTCATGTCTCGACTGGCAGATGTTTCCGAGGCTTTCGTCTGACTGGATGACTGGCGCCATTTCGACTGCCGTTTGAGTCTGTTGACAAGACACATCGTGAATACCACGATACACACGAATATGACGTTTTGAATCACAACATTATACATGACGAGCAGGTTAAATTCCTTATTGATTCCATGGACGACCTGGGTCATCCCAAACACAGTTTTGTTTGTTTGAGTTGAAAAAATCCACACAAATTTGTAAGTAAAGTAAAAGGGAGACATCATGGCTACCCCCCAGACGAACAGAGCAAAAATAATCAGTTTGATTCTGCTGGGAGTGATGAGCGTCTTAACTTTCAGGGGGAACAGAATGCACAGACAGCGCTCAGCGGTGATCAGGAGAGTCAGGTACGCCGTAACCCTGGCGAACGCGATGTGGACGATGTTCCCTGTGCCCTGACACACGTCACGTGGTACAAACCGCAAGTCCTGGACCCCAAGAATTGGAACCAAAAACAGGAGAGAGCACACTAGTGACCCTGCTGACGCTATGAGGTCGGAGATGGATAGATACAGAAGGCTGATGTTAATCGTTTGTCTTTGATCCATTCTCCAGAGGACAACGATGTTGATGATATTTGTCACACAACTAGCCAGGCATAACGGCGCACCTATGTAGACCACGACTATTTGCTTTAAGAGTTTCAGTAAATCATCTGAGATAACTTGTACGAGGATATGGGAATCTTTGAAGGTAACATTAGAAACATTCATTGTGTTTGGTGTTGTTTCTGGCAAAGAATCACAAAAAGTGAGGAAATTTCTGAAAAGACTACATACATGTATTAGTATTATGTCTTCTGTATGTCTTGTTTATAAAATGTGCTCACATTTTAAATAAAAGAATGGGGTAATTGGGGAGGGTGAGGAATAGTGGCTCAAAAAGGTGATGGAGTGCAGGAAAAGATGATTTATTTTATTTCATTTTGTTTTTATTTTATTCTATTTTTTTTGGTGAGCCGAAAAAAGGGGGTAGGGGAAATGGCACTTAAATGATGGTTATCATATTATTGTGTGTTGGTGTATTGCCCCTGCTTTTCCTTGGATTGGGAGAAACCGCGTAGTGTAATTATTGGTGGGGAATATGGAATAGGTCGAGGAAGGAAAGCAATCGAAGGGAGGATAGGTACTGGAATCATTTACATCGAAATAGTGCAATAGAAACGTGATCTTACAAATTAAGTATTCACTTCGCCATAAGTATGCAGTTTACTTGCTATGTTGTACTAGAATTGTCTGTATCGCTTCGAAATGCTGCTAACCTGTCAATGGCAATCTGTACTGAAGGACTCCATTTCTGTAATATCAAGTTAATAATTCCCAGCGAAGAGAACAGCAGCAGTTTGAGAAAAAAATTATAATGTACAACATAATATTATTTAAGCTTTTACTCTTACATAGTTGGTATTTTACACAGAATTTAATTTCTGATAATGACATACATCTTGCTCAGAGTAAACTCTGGGCATAAAATCGACATTTGCGAACTTGTTCTTTCGAACCAGAAGCTTTTGCTATACCACTACCGGAATAAAATGATTTACGTTCTCAGCCTTTGTTCTTTGTGGACGTTACTGACAAAACGTTTTTGTTTCGGGGTGTGCTATTTTCTTGGCATACAATTTTCTGGTTGGTAGTATTATTGTTTTGTTTTATAAATACAGTATTAGCTCGTAGCTAGTAAATTATATGATCTTCCAGACTATTTCAAGATATAGAGCTGCTTTGAAAGGTCATTGGTTTGCTCTTTGTGATTTTCTGGAGGAGGGGTTCTGTGTCCTGAGCTCGGTCTCCTTCTTTATGTCCATGTCTATGCGAACCTGAAAACAGTACCGGTCTGAGAACTTTTGGCAGTTTCTCGTTGTCTGTTTCCTTATGGTAGACATCTGAAGTTAAATTTCTGACCACTCGAAAGAACAAGTTCAGTATTTCTTACATCTCAGCAATAAATGTAATGTGGAGATTCATTGGTTTTATTTTTTGGAGTCTTTCTTATTTTTTTAAAATCAATTTGTTTTATTATTCATTTAAAACCAGGAGTGAAGTGCAAAGAACCTTGCCATAATTATAAAGTAAAACATGTGTCATGAGTTATGATGTCAAAAGTAACAGGAGTAGAGAATGAAACACGGACTAAATTGTTACTAATTTTGGTTTCTTTGTTTTTCACATTATTATATTGTCCTTTGTTCAAGTGTTTGTCTTGCTCGTTGTGGAGTTATTTGGCACTGGTGTCTGTGGTGTAGTGTTTGGCGCTTCTTTGTCTCTCGCAGGTGAACAGAGTTATTTTCCCGAGTGTTGAGTAAGTTTCTGTCGAGTATCTCGATATTTCGGCTGATGTCTTTTTATCCTTAAGAGCTCTGGTTGGTCCAGACAGGCTGTGTCGGAATCCCCCTCTTAAAGATAAGATAAGATAAGATAAGATAGTACTTTATTATCGCAGAAGGAAATTTTCCATGGCTGTACAGGACCGTAAAAACACATGCAGGTATACATTTAAAAAAAATTAAAATCCTATATATTACTCTCATTAAAATTCAATATGAAAGAAGTAAAGCTGACAAAATGTACATTTACATCAAATGCATCATTCAACCACATGCAGGAATTTAAATACTAGACCTTTGGAGTTATATACAGATACATAAAGGATGTGCTTTGTAGTATTATTGTTTGTTTTTTAATACAGTAGCTCGTAGCTAGTTATTTAAATGACCGTCTAGTCTATTTTAAGATATTGTGTTGCTTTTGAAGGTCATGGATTTGTTCTTTGTGATTTTCTGGTAGAGGTGTTATGTGTCCTGAGCTCGGTCTCGTTCTTTATGTCCATGTCTACGCGAACCTGAAAGCAGTACCGGTCTGAGATCTTTTGGCAGTTGCTCGTTGCCTGTTGCCTTGTAGTAGACATTTGGGGTGCACAAAGCTCTCTACTGCTTGTAATCTCCCTTAAAAAACTCACTGGGATTGTCTTGGATTGTTGGGCTTTTCTTTCTTGTAAAGCTCATTCAGTTGATAGATAGATAGATTGATAGATAGATCGATAGATAGATAGATAAATGGATAGATAGATAGGTAGATAGATAGATAGATAGATAGATAGATAGATAGATAGATAGATAGATAGATAGATCAGTAAAGTATCAAGGTGAATTGTTGGGGTAGATACAACAATACAGTTCTAGTGTCAGTAAATAAGCAAACGTAAAAGGAAATAGCCAGCATAGTAGCATAGTCTTAGAAGAAAGGATCGACAAGTGACTATAACATGCACGTTGGTAAAAACTACCCTACAGCTAAACATAAGGGGGGTGGGGGGTGGGGGTGGAGAAAAGATAACATAATATAACGAGTACACAGTTATATTTCTGACCACCCGAAAGAACAAGTTAAATATTACTTAGATCTCGGTAAATATAATGTGGAGAATCATTGGTGTTATTTTGGGGGGTCTTTTTGTTTGTTTGTTGATTATATTATTATTATAATTCAAATCCTGAACAACCAGCAAAGAACCTTGCCCTAAATATAAAACATGTGTCATGAGTTATGATGGCAAAGGTAACAGGAGAGAATGAAACACGGACAAAAATATAACTAATTTTGATGTCTTTGTTTTTTCACATTATTGTCCTTTGTTCAAGTGTTTGTCTTGCTCGTTGTGGAGTTACTTGGCACTGGTGTCTGTGGTGTAGTGATGGGCGCTTCTTTGTCGCTCGCAGGTGAACCGAGTTCTATTCCCAAGTGTTGAATAACTTTTTGTCGTGTATCTCGTTGTTTCTGCGGGGTAAATTTTATGATATTTTATTTCTCTCAGACCTGGTTGTTTTAGCTTAGCGTTAGTAAGGTTTTACGGTCCCTGCAATTGCATAAAGTCATATGAGAGCTAAGGGGAGGATGTCAACAGAGAAGTCCAAACGGGGAACCAGGCTTACTAGTGGGGTCCCTTAATGGCGAAAATTAGGGGTATGCTGCACTTCATGTTAGAGACATACTGTAAGGTGCATATGTCTCCTAAGACAATTACCTTTCAAATAAGCAAGGGATCCATGGTGATCCTTGACCGGAAGTGGGTGTGGCCAGCTGTCAAAGTAGGTCACTATAATTTTTCTCAGTCTACTCACTAGACCACTACATTATATTGTCAACAAATATCCAGATACAAAAGGAGAACTCCAAATGTAAGATTTCTGTCTATCATTCACGAATGATAATGAAAAATACATTTGGCATATAAAAATGGCAAAAATAGGGTCTAATAATATTTCATGTAATGAGGTCACGCCGACATACTACTACTAGGCCAGTAAAAATTGACATCGAACCCGGACTTAAAAGATAACAGCCAAATTTTTGGGCCAACTTGAACTTTGAGCTGTTAAGTACTACCCAAAAAAATTCAACCAAAATCGCCCTTGCTTAGATCTAATTTTAACCTAATAAAAGTCAAAAAGGTCAATTTTCTAATTTGTTAAAAGATGTCATTTATTTGTTAAGAATGAAAGAGATAGTCAAATGAAACACAGAAATACTTTTATTTTTAAAAGTGACCCCATAGTTATCACTTAATTAGCATTTAAAGATTATAAAAGGTCAAGGTCATTGTCAAGGTCATCAAAAAAATAGCTCAAATATGGTCGTGTTTGGTATCAAATTCAACATCTCAACAAGAAAAACACAGAATTTATGTTGTTAATGCAATTAACTTACATTTAAGTTACCTATTGGCGGTAACACATGATTGAGATAATAATAATATACGTTTTAAAACAAAAAGATATGGTGAGATCATATAAACCTCAAAAATAAATCCTTGTTCGATCATAGCATGCAGCTCGGCTTTTGTATGCCAAGCTTCAGGAAAATTCTTTGGTAAACATGGGAAGATAAGTAAAAATAGTAAAATTAGGGCGAAATAAGACCTTTTCGTGATTTCACATTTGGAACTCCCCACTTCCATTGTTTGAGTAATGGTCATAAGTGTATGACTTCTGCTGTGTATGGGTTTCCTTCCTCTAGACTGGTTGCTCTGAAGAGCTATAGAGTCTTTCCTACCCTTGTTACTTAAGATCAAGTCTGTTTGCGTTGATTGGTAGAGAGCCAGTCCCCTTCCACTCCATCCGCGTCGTGGGCCAGGCACACTCAATGTGTAAACTAGAAGATACTGAGCTCGGCGGTTCCTTCACTAGGCCCAATTTAAATTGTGTCCGTTTCTGAAGCTTTTCATACTGTCCTCTGCAATGACAACGTATTCTGCAAGAGATGTTGTACTTGCAGCAAGTACAGGGTTTGCATGGTGGAGTGCTGCTCTTACACGAACAGCGGATTTCACGTAGCAGTTCATCTGGGGCCGGAGCATTGTCAGTTATCACCTGACTCATAATGTTGTCACTCACAGTAAAGTCGTAATCAACAACGTCAAAGACAGTGCGCAGATTAAGCCATTTACTAACCTGGTGATGCACTCTAAGGGCTTGGTATTGAGCGGCTCTCTCTGTTGGGGCCATCCGTTCAAGTGGCACGTACTTTGGGGAGATGATATGTTGATATCGAAGATCAGTAAGGCTCAGGTTTGCGGTCCACTCACTGCAGTAAAGGAATGACAAGAACTTGACTCCTAAGTCTGTGATGTCCTTTACATTGGCATCTGTTTGCCCCAAAAGTAGAGCTGTCAGCTGTCCTTTTCTTCCAACCCTAAGAGTCGCATCAATGCTTGCTTATTCTGAAGATTGGTAGGAAATGAATCTTTGTCAGTCCGCAGATTTGTGCTGTGATGAAGATCAACGACTGGATGTGGTGTGTACGTAGTCTTTCTTCTCTTTTGCTCAGGTGCTTTGGTAGTTATAGTTTCATAACTACAATTTGTTTTAAAAAGTTACCCCCCCCCCCCCCCCCCCCGGGCGGTGCCACTGACTGAAGTGTCTTTAGGTCATTCCCAAAAGGGGGACATTTCTCGTTCTAATGCACAGTAGAATTGTAAATGAGCTGATCCAACAATGTCATGCTCATACCATACCTGTACAACAGGGAACTGCTGCTTTTTCTTTCCTTATCCTTACTATCGCCATTTCCTCTACTTCTTTTGTAGGTTTGTCACACTCTTCGGACCCGATTTTTCTGGGGTCCCTTGATAGTCGAAGCAGAGTTTGTGCAGTTGAAGCTAGAGAGGTAAGCAGAGTAAGTCTGATTCCCTGTAAGAACTTCTCTGTTGACATCCACCCATTGGCGCTCATGTGACCTTATGCATTTGCGAGCGCTGTAAAACCTCTATTAAAAAAAAAAGAAAATTACTTTGCTGATGTGTGTTGTTGAAAGTGTTTTAGTAAATATATACATTTTCGTATGGAAACATTTCTTTTTTAAACCATAATCAAGGCATACACTCATGTATATTCGCATAAAGTGTTGTTTTAATCTTCATTTTTTCCCTACCTGAAACAATGCATGTTGTTTTTCCACACAGGGCATGTTGGACCCACAGTCAAGCCAGTCTACCTGTCTCAAAATTGAATTAAAATGTATATTCCTTGAAGAACAAAGAAAATGATAATTTGAAATATTTCAACAAGGAACAAAACTACCCTCATGTGTCTCCTTAGCACAGACGATTTTAAAATTAGGACTTTGAATATGCAAGAGCAATCATGCAATCGTTTTAAAAATCAGAAACAATGTTCAGATTTTCATGCTTAAAAAGATAGATTCGAATATTCTTATTTCTTTCCCGGCTTCATTATTTTTTAATCGGTTTTATTTCAGGAAGGTAGAAAACTGTTTTTGTGCGATCTTTTCACTTATATAACCGATACATTAAATGGTGAGTAAGGATATCATTTGGGTTATGTTGATTCCAAAATAGAACCCCAAGGCTTAACTCTTTGTCGACGTAGCGGACACATACGTCCGATCAGCAGCAGAGCAAGGACAAACATTGTTGCACATTTCCAACCTTTATACCCAAATCAGAAACACTAGTTTGACTTTTTGATATCATGCATATCGTTGCTGGCTTTTTAAAGTTTCAGATAAAGGAAAAAGGACTGAAATATCTGTATGAATAATATGGAAGTTATGCCTCGTCTTTTAAAGTAACCGTGCAGAATGCACGTCTTCAGTGAATTAAACGTTTGGACATTTTTCCTATTCAAGCTATGCTGCTGTTATAAACATTTTGTGCAGCTCTCGATATGAGGCAGAGGCACCAAACACATTTTGGAGGAGGATTTTGCCTTCGTTTTTTCTGTTTAGACGAAATAGATTTACAACGACAGAGTTCGGTATGTTTTGAACCAACTTGTTGCAAATTGTCATTGTTGATTTTCTTTTGAAAATTTGCCTGTGAAAGTTGGAACTTTTAATGCTTAGTAGTGGGATAATATTATTATTGCTCTCATGAGTTGCGTACCCTTATGATATACTCGAAACAATGTGGTAGACCTTGGGAGAGTATGACATCAATGACAATATTGCAATTTTTATTTGTACGTTTTAGTGGTTTCGACGCGTGTTCCTTGGAATATTCTTTCGAGCATTATTATTATTATTATTATTATTATCATTATTATCATTATTATCATTATCATCATTATCATCAATCGTCCTGTGCTAGTTTCCATAACCTATAGACAATGGTTGGCATGTAGTAAATTGATAATGTTTGTGGGTTTGTTGATTTAAAAAATGTTTATTTCGTTTTACGTAAATTATTTGGCTTGCTAGGTACTGAAAGTTAACATATTCAGTGTTGCGAGTCGATACTATACTGCCAGTTGTAAGGACGAAAACCTTTTCTTTCACTCGTTCTAGAATTCTGTGAGCTCAACGGGTATTTCATTGCTTTACACCGTCTGATCATTTTTATTGTTGATGTTTTCTGGCTAGTTTCATATTTTTGTTCTCCTATGTATGTATGTAGTAAAGGGTTTTACGGCGCTCGCAACTGCTAAGGTCAAATGAGCGCGCGAAACACAAGTTGTTCACCTTCGCAAAAGTTCACTCCACGACTGGTTAACTAATTGACTTTAAAATGCTAAAAAGTTAAAATATTTAAATTTAGTGTAAATATAATATGTGTGATTTAAAACAACTCTTTTAAGTAACTTTTTGTTCTCAGGGGAAAACAGATGTTTGAAATTGACTTTTACATCTCGGGGACATATTAGAATATGATCTTCTCAATGTCGACGTCATTAGATCGTTCTTCCTTCTCTTCTGTTTAACAGACAGTAGCGCTAATGTCAACTGTTTAGCGATATTGCTTTCGTGTGCATGAAAAATCTATCAAATTCCTTATGAATGTATTTATTACAGAGCTTACAGAGGCAAGGAGGATGCACTTTAATTTTCGCACACACTATCTTTAAGGAAATGGATGTTTTCAGTAATTAAAGATTATCTCTTCATACGGATTTTTTCAATGCTTTCAGAACCACCCTACGGGTTTAAACTTTCGGAGAACGGAAAGAGTAACAAGCAGCCTATGCGCATTTCCCAATGTCCAAACAGGCTGGTGTTTCGTGTCCAATCTCTGTGTTTACCGGAGCATTATCCTTCTCACGTGTTAGGCAGTGTAGTGAGGAAGGTTGTATGTAGGTGTTTACGCTTCCATCTAGACTATCATCATCCTCTGGTGCCTTGTTGACTAGCGTGGGCGATCATGGATCTCCACTTCACTCTGTCTTTCGTTGCAGCGATGGTGTCTGTCTTTCTTGCTGTTCACAGCCATGTTGTCAACCTTTCCAGTATCTTTTCCATAATATCTCTGCCTGTGCCTCTCGTTCCATCAAACTTGCCTGTTGTTACATTAATATTTATTATTCTCCAATGCTTCTTTTTGTATTGTGTGTCCAATTAACTTTGACTGTCGCTTTCGTATATTCGTCATAAACTGTCATCTGCAATTTGCTTTAACCGAGACTTCTTTATTTGTTTTTCTAGCTGTCCATGGGATATGCAGCATGCGTCTTATGAACCACAACTCTGTCGCCTCACTGTCTTGGCAAGAAATATGTGAGGCAGTGTGGTGGAATCAGGCTCTCGTCAAAATAATCAAAGTGAAGAAACTTGCATTTTTCCGCAAGTTTGTGGATTTTTATCAAATTTTTGTTTTTGGGCTCAACACCTTTCATGCCCATTTAAGAATTCATTTCTCTGTGGATTAATAATAA
>NW_004797500.1:152416-153394 GCF_000002075.1 Aplysia californica
AAACGCACATACACACATTCATATTATATATATTATATTATCACTATTATGTCTGTCATAACTCCTGACGTATTCACAGTATGACAAGACTGGAACATAACAATGCGAGGCATCGTGGTGGAATCAGGCTCTCGTCAACATAATGAAATCGAAGAAAATGGCATCTTTTCTTCCAGCTTGGCAATTATTACAGAATTTATATTTTTTGTCTCAACACCTTTTACATTTATTACAAAAATACCCGCACGTTGCTCTGCTATGGGTTTTACTGAAAAACAATGATTATAGCGCAAAAGAAAAAGAAAAAACAACTAAATTTCTATTATCCAAGGACTCTCAAACTCTGGAAGTCACCTAACCTTTGCGGCCATTTTCAGGCTAAGTTTACCCCCTGAAACCAGGTGTCCCCCACTTCCTTCAATCTGGAATGTCTCGACGTCTATTGAAGCTAAATCGGTAATTATTTTAGATCGAAAGCAACTTAATGAACAAGCTTTAAAACGATACCAATATAATTACATATGCCCAAAAATTGACGAGCACCTGATTCCACCACGTCGTGACACATATTTGAATCCCCCCTGGCCACCCCTTATTTAATGCTGAGTTTGCAGTAAATTTGGGATCAAGTGTGTGGCCTTAGGCAAAGGTAGGATATTTTTGCTACGTATGTTGACAAGCTCATTAGTTTTTCAACCTACTTTGTTTTCCCTAAGCTCAAGAGAAAAAACAAACAAAGAAAACTAGCCAGCTGCTTCATCTGCACCCACTCTCTTAACCCTTTTCTTTCCAACACACACTTAAACTATAAATATACAAACACACACATACATATTAAACACACACACACACACACACACACACACACACAAACACACAAACACACAAACACACACACACACACATATACAAACACGCATACGAACTCTTTATTCAGCATCCTCCCCCCTCTCTCACTCTCTCTCTCCCTCTCTCTCT
>NW_004797500.1:154053-155120 GCF_000002075.1 Aplysia californica
AGAGAGAGAGAGAGAGAGAGAGAAAGATTTTTATTTTTTGGATGTTTTAGGCGCTCGCAACTGTATAAGGTCATGTGAGCGCGCGGAACACATTGAACATTTTCTGTTGGTAGGACATTTTTGAATTTTGCCCTGGTGGCGGCCGAAGCCTACTGTTATCACTTTTGGACCACCAAGGTTAATTTACTTACTATGGATGAAAAGTCACGCACTTTAAGGTTCAGCATGTGTCTTGGTTACATTAAAGAGATGCTTTAAATCAAGTGGTAGGTTATGCTGATTGAGAATCCCTAATTTTGGCATATTGACCAGACATTATGCCACTTTTACAAAGAGCAAAAAACTTGATTTGTTACTCAAAAACGAATACCTCTTCTGAAATAAGCGACCCGAAAGTCGTTTAGAACAATTTGTGAGGCAGCGTGGTGGAATCAGGCTCTCGTAAAAATAATCAAAGTGAAGAAACATGCATTTTTCCACAGGTTTGTGAATTTTATCAAACTTTTGTTTTTTGGCTCAGCACCTTTCATGCCCATTAAAGAAATCATTTCTGTGTGGACTTTTCTTTAAAAAACGTTGATTAAAGGTACAACAAATGTAAATTTTCAGTTACCTCGGACTCTTAAGCTAGGTAATTACTTATCTTTGGCGGACATTTTCTCACTAATTTTACCTCTGAAAACAGGTGACCCCCACCTCATTCATTCGCAAATATCTCAACTTGTATTCAAGATAAATGGACATTTTTTTCCCATCCAAATGAAGACAAGTGAACAAGCTTTATGATGGTACCAATAACTCTACAAGCCCAAAAATTGACGAGAGCCTGATTCCACCACGCTGCCTCAGATTTGTCTTAAACTTAATACTCCTTAATGTTTGTTGACTAGTGTAATCAAAGCTACGGGGCGATGCAGTCGAAACAGTCTCTGTGGTGAAGCAGTTAGGTACTTTGCAGTGACACAACACACGGAAGACCCGAGTCGATGCCTATATGCGGACAATTTCTATCGAGCATTTCGGCGTTTCTGCTGGCATGTTGTAGCCCTCTCAGACCGGGTTGCCCC
>NW_004797500.1:157354-158242 GCF_000002075.1 Aplysia californica
GCCAGTTTCCTCACGCATTTTTTGGGATTATGCAATATACCTCGGGTTAAAAAAACACCTTATAAAATGTATTTCAAAGTCAAAATAACCCAAACCCTTGTAAATATCAATAAATAAATGGCTGAAGAATCCATTTTTTAATGGAACTTAGTTTTTGTCAAAAATTCTATTTTTGACCTTTGAAGCCTGATATCTCGGTTTGAGAAAATGCGACATGTGGTCCCTTTCACCAGGCACACACACATATTATGACATAGTTAAGACATCGTCATTGCCTTTATCACCCAGGATCAGGACATAGGCCACGAACAAACACTTTCCACCTTTCTCTATCCTTGGCTAGTTTCTAGATGTCCCTTATTCATGTCTTGCCACATTTCCGTGACATGATGTTAACTTTACAGTTCATAAAGTAAGGCTGTAAGGATTCATGATTCATTTCAACCACTGTCTCCTTTATAAAAGAGCTGGTGAACCTCATGGATACGAAGTGGGGTTCAAACTTAATCGTAGTCCACCTTATCATCATCATCATCATCATCATCATCATCATCATCGACAACAACGACAGCACAAACAACAAAAAAACAACCAAAAAAAACCTGATGGAAAATTGCAAAAAGAAGAATTGCAACAGCAATAATGTAGAACAAATAAAAGTCTATGAACGCAATGGATAGGAGTTTGCTGGTCAGTATTATCTGTACTTTATTTTACAGTCAACTTTACGTTCACGGGCATAAACCAATAGTACGTTAACACCAGGGTCCGTATAGAAAGGTTAGAAGTACACATGATATGTATACAAACAGACATACAGACACACACATTAAAAATTTACATTTACACACACACACACACACACACACACACACACACACACACATA
>NW_004797500.1:159739-162469 GCF_000002075.1 Aplysia californica
GGGATGTGGAAGGTGAGGGGAGGTATCGCAGAATACGACATAACAGTCCAGCTTTATTTAAGACAGACACCGCTCTAAGGTGACCAGCGATGCCTTGTTTATAAATCGTTTGTACTGGTATGACGTTGTGAATTATTGAAATGTTTGTTTGTTTTCTTTTTTAAAATTTAAATATTTTACGCCCCCAACAACACAGATTAGATCATAAAAAAGAGGGCGGGTTTCGACTTAGCCTGTCAATGTCAACAAAGGCAGAGGGGGATACAATTCCCCAACAGAATGACCGGGTTGCTTGATAAATTTTTTCCCAGTTCGGATATCGAACTCGGGTCTCCTGCATGCAACAGACAACGAAGCGCGTTCACCGCTACACCACAGACGACAGCTACGTTGATGTAGTGGTTCATGTAATAACTGAATATGTTGCTGCTGTCACGAAAAATGCCCCTAGAAACAATATACAAATGAAGTACAATTTTATTCATCATACATATTTAATGATTATAATTCTGTGGTTTCAAAGTAATTCGTAATTATATATATATAATACAGACGCTCAAAAGGACAATAGCACACACAGTATGTACAGGTACCAAAGAAAACGACATTGCAATGGATTCTTCTTTATAACTAAAACAGAACGACCTTATTATATGAAACAAGGGCCAAATAAAACACACTGATAAGGGTGTGTGATATTTAAAAGACAATGAACCCACACAGCCCCAAAACAGCAACATCAAACAAACTAATAACAAATCAACAACAAACAGATAAACAAACAAACAAACAAACAAACAAACAAACAAAAATCAACAAAAAACAACAACAAATTAACAAAACATACAACACAACAAAACAAAATATTATTTATACCGATTTGTTTCATTTCATGTAATAGATGTAAAAATCACCAATACATGATTCAAGTCAGATGCAACAGAAATACGTCATGTGCTATTATATCATATTATATTAAAATATTTAAAACAATAATTCAATATTAATAAACAATATTACTGTATGTGGCAAATTTCAGCACCATATTGCTAGGAAATCACATAAGAATACATTTCATTGGATACAAAATGGGTATGTGGATCACTTAAAAAACAAAACAAAAACAAAACAGGAAACAAAAGAAAAACTAACAATAGTCTCTTGATTGATTGAATGAATGTGTTTCATCGCGGGGAAATCAGACGCTCGGCAAAGTAATGAAGTAAAAGAAACCGACATTTTCCCCCGTATGGGCGATCTATATCAATTAAAATACATTTAAAAATATAATCATTTAAAAATAATTTTGGATCAACACCTTTTAATTCCAATTAAGAAGACATTTCTGTGTGGATTTTACTTTAAGGCTTTGATGGAAGGCATAGACAATGTAAGTTTGCAGTTTCCTAGGACACTCAAACTTTGGAGGTCACACCACTTTGGCTGCATTATTTTTGCTGTTTTTACCTCTGATACCAGGCCACCTCCACCTCCTTCCGTCGTATTTATCTCGACCTCTTCTCAAACATTTTGGTATGAACATTTTTTATTGTCTGAAAGAATGTTGCTGTCAAAAAGTGCGCACATGATGAATGTGTATGGTGTTAGTATGAATGCGTTTTTAATCTCCTATGTACGTCTTGGGCCCATGTTGTGTGGAAAGTCGGGATACAAATGCTCTTATTATTATTATTACTAAGAATGATGGGTATATTTTCATTTTTAAAAATCAAGACAACTGGGCAAGCTTTAACATTATATGAATAATTCAATATAACCAAAGATGGACGAGCGCCAAATGCCAACGTGTCGTGACACAAATGTTTCACACTATAATATTCTCACACTCATTTACCTCATGACGCTCATCACCTCATCAGCAACCACTCCAACTCATAAAATACAATATAAGTATGTCATTCCTTTCTTTGCCCCCCCCCCCCTACTCTTTCTCCACCCCAGCCCATCCACTCATAATAAAAATAAAGACAGAAAAGAACAAATGAAACAGCGAGGAAAAAACGTATTTGTCGATTTTCTGTTCAGGTGTATTATCCCAATTATTTTTTACAAAGCAATTTCTTGTTCTGTGATATTGATTGTAAATTCCTGAAAAAGGTGCTGTTGAAAGCCAATTTCTAAATGTTAATAATAGCGAGGAAAGATGCATACTTTAAATACAACTTGTTTAAAAGAATAACATTTGTGAGACAGCGTGGCGGAATCAGGCTCTCGTCAATTTGTGGGCATGTAGAGTTATTGGTACCATCTTAAAGCTTGTTGATTTGTCTTTATTTGAATGAAAATATATCCATTTATCTCAAATACAAGGCGAGATATTTGCGAATGAATGAGGTGGGGTCACCTGTTTTCAGAGGTAAAATTAGTGAGAAAATAGCCGCCAAAGATTAGTTATTTCCTTAGCTTAAGAGTCCGTGGCAACTGAAAGTTTACATTTATTGTACCTTTAATCAGCGTTTTTCAGAAAAATCCACACTTAAACGAGTTCTTTAACGGGCATAAAAGGTTTTAAGCCAAAAAACAAAAATTTGTTAAGAATTCACAAACTTGCAAAAAAAATGCAAGTTTCTTCACTTTGATTATTTTGACAAGAGCCTGATTCCTCCACGCTGTCTCACATTTTTTTTTTCTCTCTCTTGAAAAAGGTTTTGCTTTCCTCGCCATGAATAATTGAACATGCAACCTGTTCATGCTTAGCTGTTTTAGAAT
>NW_004797500.1:163617-164759 GCF_000002075.1 Aplysia californica
CTCGCACACATACACAATTGACCTTCATCTCAATATTGTCGTCTGATATGTAAATATGCACAATGTTTGAGTTGTCTCATTACACAGATAATATATAGTATGTATACATGGACACATGCCAACATGTCTATTATAACTGTGCAGTTAAAAACAAAAAAAGGGGGGGGGGGTAAACAGATACGGTATAATTCACTTATTTAAAGGTTGCCAGTGGAAAGAATCATGTTATTTTGCTGTAGATTTTTTTAAAATTGGACGATAATGTCCACTCGATAGAAAAGAGGGGCAGATTTCTCTGTCCCTCGGATGCCTCGGGCAGTATCCGCTCGTGCTGGGCGGTTAGATTCCCGGTTATTGAAAGCTAGGAATCGTAGGAATCGACTCCGAACCCAATTACTTTCTTTCAAATGTTGTGATTTCTTCCGGTGGTTACCTGGTTGGCTCCGAACATCTTCAGAGTTTATGATAACATTGCTTTCGGAACATTACGAAGCATCAACTTGAAAAAAAAAAAAATTACAACAAAAAAAATAGAAGAAGATTTTAATGATCAAAGTAACTGGTAACCGTTGGTTTACGTAAACAGGAGTCGGAATTTTTCTTACGTAGCATTAATCGTGGGAATCGGTTCCGGAATCGATCCTTCGCCCAGCTCTAATCCGCCTCGCTAAACCAGTGTGCACACCGCCGGAGGAGAAGCTGCGAACAGATACCACCTTCGATCTTAGCCAAAAGGCCAGATTTGCTACCTTATACATGTAATTACCAACTTCGTCCGGAACAAATCCTTGTTTTGAAACATATGTGAGGCAGCGTGGTGGAATCAGGCCCTCGTAAATTTTTGGGCATGTAGAGTTATTGGTATCATCTTAAAGTTTGTTCACTTTACATTTTTTGTGCCTTTAATCAACATTTTTCAGGAAAATCCCCTCAGAAATGACTTCTTTAATAGATATGAAAGGTGTTGAGCCAAAAAACACAATTTTGATACAAATTTACACAGGGGCGAAGCGTCTATATAATCAAATAATCACTGCTTCCCTTCCTAATTTTGAAACATTGTCGCAGTCAAAGTCATCCTTAAACGCAAACCTCTTAAAATTAAATGTAAAAAGACGTTCGTAATCAACAATGAGTATGCC
>NW_004797500.1:166938-171577 GCF_000002075.1 Aplysia californica
GGGGGGGTAAAATTGCAGTTACTTAATCTACAGCATCAGCTGGATGCGTTCCAGAAGTATTTCGTGGAAATTCAAATTCTAAATGTTAAAAAGGCAAGAAAATAACAATAAACATAATTATGGTAAAATGTATCCCCCCCCCAACCCCCCACCCTCCCAAAAAAGAGCATAACAGTTTTCTTTTCTTTTTTTTGTGGAAAAAAATGCTTTCTGAGCCAAAAATATTTCAACCAATATCAGAATCTGACGGCACTTACACTTTGAAACGTCACTAGTTATGTGCATGCTCGTTTAACCAGATCAACTTACGATAAAAAGCCGTAAGGATGGCTATTTAAAATTTAAATTCACTCGGTTTTGTAACCAGCATTGATTTCTTTGGTGTGTTTCTTGTCTTCATCTTTCATAACTGGCTCATCAGCTGTAGACATAAGGGCACACAGAATAACAACAGGGTGCAACAGACTTTATAGTTGTCGTGAAGAGCTATAGAAACACAGGGGCATTTTCTTGGACACGATTTGAGACAGTCCATGATATAATTCCTCTTTACTGTGTTGCCTTTCTGTTTTAAAATCTCTGACAAATTATTTCATGAAATGCACCAGTTTGATAAATGGTACTGTATGCCTCTGAAATATGGTTATATTCGTTATTTTCCATAAACCCGGGCCTATAGGGCCTATTTGATCTCTCTTGCAAAGCGTATCTTAAGTAGAACACACTACAGCACTTCTGCTTTGGAGGTTTCGTATCGCACCACGAATAAACTATTCACCAAGAGTAGTTCCTTGCGTAAGCTGAATAACCATCAATTGTTATATCCGATAGTAGTGGAAGTGTCATTCCTCAAGATGCATAACACATCGTTGTCCCTTCCATATACGGTTGGGCTATTCCCAATGTTGAATAATCCTTTCCTTGAAAAACGTTGTAACAGCTCAAACGTAATCACATGATTTTTTGGTGTTAGACCTCTTTGACGACTGCTTTTCAGAAGCGAATTGTAATAAATCCATACTGAAGAATGTATCCTTGCTACCAGCCATCCCATCGTTTCATGGAAATCTAATCTGCACTAAATTGTACTGTTATCTTTTCCTTCCGCCGGTATTAGTGAGTGTCGCTGGGGGAAACACAAGTCTGTCAGCTGCGAATTGATTGGCTTGGGGGAGGGTCAAGTTGTGTGCCGTGAGGGTATCCTTGACAGAGTCAATCCATCGACGTCTCGGCGACAAAAAGCTAGGCACCAGTGTTATACTCACTGCACTCTGCTAATTGAATTCCACTGAGTGAAAGCAGTCGAATTAAGTTGGGGAAAGCCATAGTTTCCTTCACGGAGGGCCAGAAGTTATCATCGTGGGCACAATGCAAATTAATGATTTCGATCGTGAACATCAGAAACATGTGGATTTGTTTTCAAGGTCACGAGACGAACGATTGGATGTGAGCATCGTAGGGCGGCAATGAAAAGTGTGGGTGTGGAGAAGTGGATGCTGGTATATCTAGAAAGCGATCGACAGAACCTATGTCTCTTTGCGTCAAGATCATGTCAACACAGCAAACAAAATATGTCACAGTCAGCGCTTGATGCCATTATGGAAGGAAATGGCTGTGTTGTGACCGGTCCGTTTTGTGTTCAATACACCGTGCGCCGATCAAATTGTTCTATTCATGACAATTTTGACACGCCAATCTAGGGGTCTATTCTCGGTGTGCACTGAAGCTGCCATAAATCGACTCGACCAAACTGGTCCAATCAGCAATAGGTATAATAAGCCAACTCAAGATTATCAGCTTGGTGAATTTTACACCGAGGTGAACATTTCCCTAAATTATACTTCACAGCAAGGGAGGCCAGCTCGTCATAAAGATAAAACTTTTTAAAAATCCCTTCACAATAACAGTGCTTATCAACTTTGTCATGATCAGCTCTCACTTTTTCTACCTTCACGAGGCTAAAATGTTCATTCCAACCGTCTTAAGTACAGAGATTTTATTTCCGAGCGTGGCATAAAATAACATCTGACAGTTCCTTGATGATCCTCATCGCCCGCTGCATATCAAAAGAGATTACCCCCCCCCCCCAAGGCCACCTGTTGACCGCCAAGCCAGGCGAGCATTGATTTACTCACACCCTTTATATGCACGGGTAGAATACCGGCAAAATATTTCTTTTTCCGAGAGAATTTTAAGTAAAAAAAGTATGATGAATTCATCTTCATTAATTCCTTGCCTTCTCTAGATAGCCTGCATATGTGAAGTGTGCTTACAAATTGAGTTACTTCTCTGATTTTTAGCCCGATAAATAGAAACATCAAATTTATAGGTTGAATTTTTACAATTTGTCAATATGAAATGATAAAAGACATGTTAAAATTTAAGAGAATGGCATTGGTTAAGAGTCTACAAATATGACCCTTGTGTTGAGTTTTGGCTGATATCTCCATTCATGGATTGCGAGAAGTAACTCATTTTGTTAGCACGCCTCACATATAACCTAGGGTGTTGTTTTGCCGTGAGATTCCACAGTACTGTTAGCAGGAGAGCAAACCTGAATGATCTCTCAATATCCGGTGGAATAAATAAAATCGGCGACACGTACATGCTAAACACTAAGCCATGTCCTTCAATTCATCGTGAAAGGGAAACAACATCTAGGCATTGATGTCTCGATTGCTGCCCTTTGTCAACGGTTTTCCTCCAACTATTTTTCACATTGACAGTAATTTCTGGGACCTTGAAGTTTCTAAGAAACGGGAAACGAAAGCCCCTCCCTTACATAATATTGCTTCACATAATATTGAAGGAGCACCTCGTGTTCATGAATCTTCAGTAAAATATGATTCCAGTATGATCCCGAGTTCATATACTGAGCTCTTCCTTTTCAGGAGACAGTCGTAAATGAGAGTGATGAAACGCTGTTTTCCTTTATCGTAGAAAGCCGGCAGAACTCAAGTTTAGCATAAACCCTATGGGTTTTTGGATCCTCAGTGCCCACAAAATTAACACATAATCCTCGTGATTTATTGTAGAAAGAAGGCAGACACTCATATTTCTGGCAAAAGCATGAATGCTCGCTGCTGTGTTGCTTCTTAGTCGCCGTTAAACCGGGTTTCTACGGTGCTGCCGGTGCGCCTCGGATAACCGGATCGCTTCTTAGCCGGTTCCTTGCCGCATCCGGGTAAGGACTCGCGGAAGGCCTTCCGGAAGCCGTCTCCCATTATGGTGTAGACGAACGGGTTGACACAGCTGCTAGTGTACGCGAGGGTGTGGGCGAAGATCTTGAGGTCGTACAGAGCCTGGGGAGGGATAGGATTGAATGATTAAATGATTGATTGATCAAATGATTACAACGTTGAATGATTGAACGATTTAATGAACAAATCCTTACACCATTTAATGATTGCATGATCAAAAATGATTACAGCATTGAATGCTTCATTGGTTTAATAGTGCTGAATGATTAAATGATTAAACGATTAAATGATTCAATGGTGTAATGATTTAAATTGATTTAAATATTAAATAATTAACTGATTTAATGATTAAACGATGTGTAACAGCGCGATAAAATCAGGTGTTGGTCAATTATGGGGTATCTGGAGTTATTGCTATCGACTTAAAGCTTGCAAATTTATCTTGCTTTTGATGAAAGTAATACCCATTTGTCTGGAAAGGAAGTCGAAGTATTTGCAATTCGAAGAGGTGGAGGTCGCTGGCATCAGAGGTAAAATTAGCAAGTAATGGCTTCCAGTTGGGTGACTTTTATAGTTTGAAAGTGCATGGAAACTGAAAAAAGTCCTTTTTCTTTTGCATTTTTCATGAAAATCCACAAAGCAATGAGTTCTTTGGTGGCCATATAAGGCCTGGAGCAAAAAAACAAACAAAACAAAAAACAAACAAACAACAGAAATCGATTAAAATTGCCAAAACTGGCGTAAAAAATGCCAGTTTTTTTTTGGTTTTTGTTTTTTTACAAGCGCCTGATTTCACCACAATGCAATGCCTCACAAAATATCTTACGTGGTGAAATGATTGATTCAGTGAACAGTGATATAGATAGATAGATAGATAGATAGATAGATAGATAGATAGATAGATAGATAGATAGATAGATAGATAGATAGATAGATAGATAGGTCAATAGATAGATACATAGATAGATAAATAGATAGATAGATAGGTGGATAGATAGATACATAGATAGATACATAGATAGATATATAGATAGATAGATGGAAAAACAAAGGGGGATGAAGGTAAATTATGAGTTGAATTTTAACTACGGAACATTACTTTCGTTTTTTTTTTTTCTCGTTAGTTTTGCTTCTTGTTTTTGGTTGTTTCATTTTCGTATTGTTTTTCTTTTTTTGCCATTGTGTGTCAAAAGTGCTGTTCTAATGATTCGTGGCGTGCCTTTCCTGTGTTTAGTTTTTTTGAGGATGTTGTATTCGAACTCAGTTTCCTGCTTAGATGTTTTAAACTTATAATCTCGTTAATAAATTAACCATAAAGACAGACAGAAAGAAAGACATAAAGAGATAAGAAAGAGAGAGAGACAGAGAGAGAGACACAGAGAGACATAGAGACACAGAGAGAGAGACAGACAGACAGACGGAGAGAGAGAGACAGAGAG
>NW_004797500.1:172427-173757 GCF_000002075.1 Aplysia californica
GGGGGGGGGAGAGAGAGAGAAAGAGAGAAAGAGGTGAAATTACGTTATCGAGATGAGGGGGTGCGGTAGGGCGGACTAGAGATCAAAGAAATTATAATGTGCAACAGTATAGTTTTTGAACATATTGCATCCTGTCTTCTTTGTTTGAGGCTTGTCTTTGTTCCTTGCTTAGTTCTTTTTTTATGTTATTATTTTTAAAATCTCAGCTTCCTGTCAGCATGTCTCAAAACGGGATGGAATCAGACGTTTGTCAATTGTTTATATGTGAGGCAGCGTGGTGAAATCAGGCTCTCGTCAAAATAATGAAATCAAAGATATTGGCATTTTTCTGCCCGTTTTGGCAATTCTTATCAAATTTTTGTTTTTAAGATCAACAGCTTTTATGTCCATTTAAAAACACATTTCTGTGTAAATTATCCCGAAAACCGTTGATTAAAGGTACAAAAAATATAAATTTTCAGTTTTCCAGGGGACTAGCACGCATTCAAAGATACCAAGATTTGAAGGTCATTTTCTCCCTTATTTTTCCTCTGAAATCAGGTTACCCTACTTTCTTCAATCACAAATATTTCGACTTCTATTAAAGATAGAAGGGTACTTTTGTCACCGAAAGATAGACAAATGAACAGGCTTTAAGGCGACACAAATAACTCCACACGCCCAAAAATTGACGAGTGCCTGATCCTACCACGCTGCCTCACATAATAATATATATACATACTTTTTTATATCGTTTTTTTTTACGGGTTGAGGCATACGGAATTACTGGTATCATCTTAAACCTTTTTATTTGTCATGATTTTGATGAAATAAATTGCTATCTTTCATAAATAGAAGTCGAAAATTTGTGAGTGAAGAAGTTGTGGGTCATCTGGGGGGAGAGGTAAACAGTATAGCGAGAAAACGGCAGCCAAAGTGTGGTGACTCGCTAAGCCTTGTTGTCCTTGGGAAGTACAAAATTCAATTCATATTTTTTGTGCCTTTGATCATTGTATTTCAGTAAAATCCACACATAAATGTACTTTAATGGACATAAAAGTTTCGGGAAGGGAAGAAATTCGATAAATATGTTCCAACAGATGGCAAAAAAAAAAAATGTCCGTTTCTACGATTTCATTAAATTTGGATGATCGGCTTATTTAACCACCATGCCACTCACAATATTTTTGACCTTGCGGCGTAAACTCGCCGTAAAAACCACCAACATTCTGTCAGGTAACCAAAGTCATCAGCAATCTGACCTACTTGAACAGAGTGCACTTTCCGATTGAGTAGAAAGAGTTTTTAAAAAAGGAAGGACAAAATCCGTTGGCATGGTTTGAAACCCCCC
>NW_004797500.1:174631-175772 GCF_000002075.1 Aplysia californica
CTCTCTCGTTCTCTCCCGTCGAGCTCACCTTAGATATGGGAAAGGTAGGCAGCAGTGCCAGGCACAGGTTAAACAGGTGGATGGGTAGCCAGGTGATGGCGAACAAGATGACCACCGCAGCCACCATTTTGGCCACCTTCTTTCTGCGGCGGGCGATGGTGGTACCCCCTCCCATCACGGGCTCGGAGGCACTGCAGTTTTGCTGGGGATAACAATAGGAGGAAAAGGTGAATAACATCGGAAGATGTGTATAACAGCAATGATAACAATAAAAGGTAAAGATGGATAACAATAATGATAACAATAAGAGGAAAAGATGGATAACAACGATGTTAACAGGAGGAAAAGATGGATAAAAAATAGGAAGAGATGGATAATAACATAAGGAAAAGATGGATAACAACAATGATATCAACATAAGGAAGAGATGGATAACAACATGAGGAAACGATGGATAACAACAAAGATAACAACATAAGGAAAATATGGATAACGACATTAGGAAAAGATAGATAGCAACATAAGGAAAAAATGGATAACGACATTAGGAAAAGATGGATAGCAACATAAGGATTAAACGGATAACGACATTAGGAAAAGATGGATAGCAACATAAGGATTAAACGGATAACGACATTAGGAAAAGATGGATAATAATATCAGGAAAAGATGGATAGCGACATAAGGAAAAGGAGCAAAGCGACATAAAGAAAAGATAAATCAATGATAGGTTTACTTTTAGTTTTAGTAAGAGTTTTACGGCACTTACAACACAATGAGTAGCCCGTATTAATGCCGAATGTAGAGAATAGAGTATTACGAGAGAGTATGAAAAAAAAAGGAGGAAAGATACGGACGATAGATGTGTGAGAGGAAAGAAGGAGCAAATCACACTAGAGACCCGCCAACCATACAATAATATAAGGAACAGATGGATAGTGACATAAGAAAAGGTAGCTAATTTTGCTTGTGAGTCTGTCTGTAGACAGAAACAGATCTAAGAGAGAAGGAGAGAAAGAGAACGAAAGAGAGAGTGGTATAAAGAGAGAGATAGAGAAACGTAGAGAACGTGAGAGACAGAATAAAATTGAAAGAGATAAACAGATGGGGGAGGGGGGGGAGAGAGAAAGAGAGACTGAGG
>NW_004797500.1:178038-179517 GCF_000002075.1 Aplysia californica
CACACAAGCCACACACCACCAAGTAACGCAAACTACACAAATATCCCCTCTCTAACACATACACACAATCACATACACAAACACACACACACAAACACACAAACACACCCACACACACAAAAGCCACACACCACCAAGTAACGCAAACTACACAAATGACCCCTCTCTAACACATACACAAAATCCCATACAGGACCACCCATTCAAAATAGGAATGGTCATCAAAAAAAAGTCAACCCGAAAACATCATGATAGTCTTGCCGGGAGGTATTATACTTCAAGCGTACACGCCGACGTCTCATCTTCTGACTTAAGCCTGATTGAGCAAGAATCTTTTGGCAAGTGCTGAGCTGTAGAAAATTGCCAGCCACACGCTCGTACTCGTGACCATCTGAAGTCTTGAAGTTGTACTCAATGACTCTTCACCTCTGTCTGGAGTGCAGACATAACTCAAAGTCGTGACGTCATAGGAGACACAGTTGACCAGAGATGAACTAAAACGTTTTTTTAACCCTATCCGTACATCGTGTTTTACTATCGTATCCATACGACGAGGGGAACTCTGTGTCACCACTGTCCTAAAGGGAAATTTACTCGTTAATCCGATCCGTACGCTTTGCATAGCAATCTGTCAAAATGATTTTTTGAGAAATACTGAAAGTTTCAAGGAGATCTTCGCACTAGAAGTATTCTAAAATGTGAAGAAAACAACCTCGGGGGCACAAAATGACCCCAGGACGTACCGATAGGGTTAAGCAACAGTTATGCAAGGAGTTTTAAGGAGTCATGTTGGACTGCGTGCACTTTACACGCCGTTACATTTGTTCTCCCGTACGTGATGGAAGATGGAAGAAAGCCAAAACAGGAAGTTGGACTTGTTACAAACAAGCTGGGTCACGTCAACCTCTCAGCGGAGTAAAGAGTAAGTGGCTACTTCAGATTTACAAAGTTCTATCTTCTCAGTACACAATTTTCAGAAATTTGACGTCAAGGATTTTGAGCCTCACATCGGGTTAAGTTTTTATCGAATGCAATTCTTTCAATATCTTGATAACGATTTCGAAGAAAATAACGATTTTTGAGAGAGCTGATAGAACATTTTAGTTTCTGACCTCTTAGTCTAAGTATTGAAAATAGCCAAAATATCATATTGAACTTTGTAATTCTGAGGTAGCAAAGTGTCATGTCAAATATTGAAACCATGCTTGTTATATATGTGAAATATGGTGAACTTTGGTCCACTAATAAGAGACATAGCTTTCGGATAGTGTAGCCCTCCCCCCCACCCTCCCCGTTTCAGACTGTGTATCAATGTATGCGTAATGCATTTTTCAGTTTTGATTATATCAATGGCATTTTTTATCCCCCACGCTGACCCCACTCAGCATTTCTTTTCTGTCTACCCTTTCCTCTGTCTGCCATTGTGTGTCTGTCTGTCTCTTTCTCTGTATTTATGTATGTGTGTGTGTGTGTGTGTGT
>NW_004797500.1:180576-185637 GCF_000002075.1 Aplysia californica
CTTAGTATGACAAGTAACTGAAACAGAGATCCCAGGTTTATACGTGTAAGTTATTGATCTTAGAGCAATTGTGATTCCACACAAAAAAGGTGGTGATGAGTGGTGAAGTAGGATTGCGTTTAAATAATTTTAGCGTTAGTCCTATCATCCTCGGCTCCAAAGAGTCACGAGCTTTCATGAGAGGTAATTTCCTCATGCCCTCTGATCTTGCTCACCCACCCCAACGTCTGTGAAAAGCATAGTCATTGGCCCCCTCCTTCCACCCAGTCAAGTTTTTCTCTTTTTTTTTCTTTTTTTTGTTTTTGTAAGTGTTTTACAACATACTTAGGGAGCCTAAATAAATGGGTAACAGGTAAAGATCAGGGAAACGTAGCTTTTTTTTAGACCATTCGAGCAAAGGAATGAATGGAGAACCATGATTGCCGATGTCTGTTGCAGATCTGGCACTGGATGATGATGAAGTGTTTTACGGCGCTCAAAACTGCAAAAGGTCATATTATGAGCGTGAGGGACACATTGCATTTTTTCAGTTGGTAGGAAATTTTGAATTTTGCCCGGGTGGCGGCCGAAGCCTACTCTTATCAATTTAGGACCACTACGGGATCTCTAACGTGCGTAACTTGCACACGGGACCTTCTAGATTTTTCGCCCTTGTCCGAGAAGGCTAGGTGTAGATCTTTTCAATCAGAAGATCAGGGGTGTGGCTGAAAGACAGTAGTGAGAAGGATCCTAGTAGAAGCAGTAGAAAGGCTGTAGAAAGAAATAGGAGCCCAAAGGAGGGGGCACAGAAAGTGAGGAGGTGGGGGAAGAAAGCGGAGAAGAAAGCAGACGATAGAACATTGGTAGAGAGCAGGAAAGGAGGTGAAAGGAGATTCCCCTGATTCGAACCCCGGACCTTTCAATGAGAGGCCAACACCTTGAACTTTAGGCTACGAGAGCCCTTTCAATTAAGTTTGCCTGAAAGGAAACTGAAACACTCAAAGAATAAGCATCTCTTTCAGTCGAGCACATAGATACATCAATCGAAAACAAACGTTACAAAACAACTCCCCCACCCCAACCCCCCCCCCAAAAAAAAAACCCACAAAAAAACACAAAAAAAACAAAAAAAACAACAACAACAACAACAACCGAGCAAACAACCAACCAAACAAAAACACCCAACAACAGACTATAGTTAGGACCAAAAATCAGCAAACAAACAAACAAGAAACATTTTGTTTGATTTTACATGACAAAGTAAGCTAGATTAGCCTGGTTTCGAAGACCGAGTCGTGGCCGCCAATTCTAGTTCAAAATCTTGTATCAGAAGAAGAGAAGTAAGTCATTGCAGAAATTGGAGTCACTTTCCCGTCCGACCTGAATCCTCCTGCATCCACCCGGCGAGCTTTCGCTCAGCGAAGGCCAGGTCACAATGGTACGGAAATTGCCCTCCCTTATCCTTGTACAGCCCAGTTTATTGCGTAACACTTAGGGGGGACCACAAAATCATCTGTAGGCTATTATGACTGACCTTTTTAATTTTTTTGTTTTGTTTTTCTGTGTGTGTTGAAGTATTTTTGTGTTTTTTTCGGGGGTTGCCCATGGTTTTTGGCCTATCTTATAATCACACTCCCAACACATATACAGAATCGGTACTTCCAGTAATGATATCAGCTTTCTGTACTCATGATGGCAATTGTCATTAGGGTTATCATTTTTGTAATACAGCAAGATAATAAGGGGACCAAAGTACAAACAATAAAGATTCTCCCTCTATAAAAATGTTTTTTTATTCTAAGCACCCAACCTCATAGGTTGGAAATCAGATACAATAAAAGCTAGGTAATATATTATATGAGATATCTTGACATGTTTAAAGCCAACATTTTCTGACCCTTCGTCAAAAAGTAGGCGTCTGTAAAGCAGGACGATCTGTTTTTTCTTTTTTCTTTCTGGTGTCTACAACGGGAAAAAAGTACCACTTCCAGAATACTGATATCTGATACAAGGGTCATTCTTTCAGTTACTTGAATAAGTAGGCAGCAAGTATGATCATTAAAGAAGACACGTGCCCCGGATGTAGATCGCCGACAAGCTGTTCAGCTGTCAGAGCAGAGAGTGAGCAAAAAATGTTTCGTGATGGAGGAAAAAAAACCCTGTTTCATTCTTTTTAACTATTCCATTTACATAATGCACCGTTTTGCTTTTTTCAACATTTAACATTTTTTATTGTATAAAATATTGTCCGAGCATCTCCAATTAATTGATACCAACGATGAAAAAACTTTCACATTTCTTGGTCCAAATTTTGGACTTGGAATCCCGCCTACACAGACGGTCGACGACCTACTTATCAAGGAATAGAACTGTCAGCCTGATAAGTCACGTAGCCCCGCCGTGCCGAATTACGTGGTACAAGAAAAGCATAAGGAACGAGACCTCACGTCTACAAACCAGAATACCAACAGTTATAAATTTCATAGAGCGTCAAAGAGTCAATTATGGTTTGGACATCTTACCAGAATACCCAAGAAACAATTAACGGCTAGAGCTTACCACACCCGTGAATCTGGCTTCAAATCAAGAGGAACACCAAGAAAGACCTGGCTGGATGGGGTTTAAAATGTCCTGGAACAACGTAACATACACCTAGCACTGGACTGAAACCTGCACCTCCCCTCGACATCCTATTTATACATGAGGAAGGAAAAAGTAAAGTAAAGTGAGTAAAGAAAAGCTGCAGTGTCATGAAAAAAAGGGATTGTTTTTTTTATAGACGGCTATGGACGAGGGTCCCGGCTTCCCGATGTGTGATGCAAGAGTTGTCATCTCAGCTTCGGCTGTTCATCGATATTGATGGCGGCGTCTGTGGTCTAGTGGTTAGGTTCACGGACTAATGTCGTGGGTTTGAATCCCGCAAAGGATTTGAAGGTGTCTTCTGGGAAACGTACTGAACACAAATTTTCCGCTTTTCACCCAAATGGGATGAATACCAGACCGCAGACTGTGAATGATCTTTTCAAGTTTCAGTGCCCAAGTGGTCTTAGCAGGCTAATGTACTTGTGTTGTATGCTGCCCGGAAAGGCAAGAATGTTTTTGAGTGTTCTGGGGTCTTGTGCGGTAAAAGCTACTTGCAAAGGGCATTAATCATACTGCCGAGCGCGGAATATTCATTGATTATCATGATACCTAAAGTAGTAAGCTTATGTTTAATACAGCTCTACATTGGCGATAGATATAGAAGTACAGTAGATTGACCAAGCACTTATTCCCTTTCTTCAGTTCTTGCCCTTTTGATAATTATGCTCCAACGGAGAGACATAGTCAATGTGCGTCTTACTACTTAGGTCGTCTAAAAATTTTTGCCTCCTCTCCAATAACTTCTAAACTATTCAAGATATCTTCATGAAATTTGTACACAATTGACTTTCAATATGCATACTAACAGGTGTGACATGGATATAATGATATTTTGTACTTTATGGTGATGATTTTTTTTCATTCTGAATGTAGTCCGTGAATGTCAAACGGCCTACTCTTCAGAAAATTCCGAACACCCGTGGATCTGTTACATAGGTGATGCAGCGCGGTGGAATCAGGCTCTCGGCAATTTTTGGGCATGTAGAGTTATTGGTATCATCGTAAAGCTTGTTCATTTGTTTTTATTTGGATGGAAAAAATATCCATTTACCTTGAATATAAGTCGAGATATTTGCGAAAGAAGGAGGTGGGGGTCACGTGTTGTCAGAGGTAAAATTAGTGAGAAAATGACCGCCAAAGATTAGTTATTTCCTTCGCTTAAGAGTCTGTGGTAAGTGAACATTTACATTCTCTGTGCCTTTAATTAACGTTTTTCAGAAAAATCCTCACAGAAATGAGTTCTTTATTGGGCTTGAAAGGTGTTGAGCAAAAAAAATAATTTTTTAATTGATACAAATTCACAAACCTGCAGAAAAATGCAAGTTTCTTCACTTTGATTATTTTGACGAGAGCCTGATTCCACCACGCTGCCTCACAGTGACCAATGGGAATTTCTTCATTAGTTACGTACGGAAAAAGGTATCCTTATAACGTCATTGACGAAGGTATTTTCTTCGAATACACATACTTCTGGAACGAGAAGTCTGACAGTGTCTTAGCCTTAGCCGTACTTAATTATTATTTACGGGAAATTCCTTTGTGTTGTGAGGTAATGGTGTTTCTATAATACATAGAAGAAGGAAAACACAACTCTTTGAGTGGGGGTATTTTGTTATTCACATTCCATCAAGAGCAGATTATCCACCACAAGGACATTAGACTCTTTAAAGAAAGAAAACAGCTCGAAAGGACGGAAAACTAAATCAAGAGCTTTGCACGCTCATGCGAACACACAAACACTAAAAAACACAACAAAACCCTAAAAAAAACCACCAGAACACTACCTAGAACATGTCATTTTGCAAGATTCCTAACTAAATCGCAATTAATTTTGATAATTAGAAATTTCCATAGCGTTTTAAACTCTCACGCATTGACGCGGGAGCATTGATATTTTTCTTTTTTTTATTCGGCTCTTTAAATGGTGTAGCGTGAATGGAAAGAGATGTCGTCATTGAACAGCGGTGCACTCTTAAGTTTAATACACACATAAAACAATATTTTTCTGTGGCTTTGGGCTCCAAGGACATTAGCATAAACAATAGTTTAGGGGGGATAATGCTTTTTTTGGTCAAAGCCCGCTGAATTAATCACGTGTAACTCAAAATGAGAGAGAAAGGAACAGGACAAGGGGAGATAAGGAAAGGGCGTGCGACACTCAAGTGAGTTCTGTGAGGAAAAAAATTATCCACATCCAGATATTTATGTAATATCCTGCAAAACGAAAGGTGAAAAATGATACGTTTACACATAGTGCAGATCTCTGATAAGAGTTCAAAAGGGAACAATTTGATATTGAAAAATTAAGCATAAACAAAAAATAATGAGAAAAGAGAGTTTAAAAAAATCATAGCCTAAATATTTTTCTCCTAATAAGGAGGTGCCCATTGCGGACAGGATCGGATCGGGTACGGTCGGATCGGGGGGTGGAAAGGGGGG
>NW_004797500.1:186204-187303 GCF_000002075.1 Aplysia californica
CCGACACCGACAGACGGACCAGACCCGCCGTTTCCCGTCGGGTGCGGCCGACCATATTAACACCGGAGTTTGGCGGTCAGACTCCGCCGTCTTGCAATTACGGCATGTCAATGTGGTAGAAGAAGAAAATTATTGTGGTTGTTGCTTTTGAGACGCAGACAAAAAATGAAAACCAAGACAAGAAGATTTTCTTGTTCTTCCCATCCAAAGAAAGCGTGATACACTGGGTGAATTTCATCATTTGTTTCCGCCGTTGTTTGAAGATGGTGAAATTTCCAACAACACTTTCTCATGAAACATACTAGAGATATGCAGAGCTGACAAGACCTGCTGGAATTCTGTGCAGTGTCATTGCGGCGGGAAAGGGGACACAACTATGCAGAGATAACATCATTAAAATTACCTCCCATCTCGCCCGACGGACCGGTTTCGATAGAACATGTTTTATTGGAGACGGTCTGACCGGGGACGGCACAGGACGTCGGGCTTCAGTATGATATCCGAAACAGTTTTTGGCTACCTTCAATTACTAAAAAGCCGGTGCGCATTCTTTTGTGCTCGAAAACAGTCTGGTCTGACCCTCGGTGTCAGGCGTTAATATAGTTGCAGCCTTAGGTGCAGAAAATAGAAATATGCTAAACGATTTCATATATTGTCTTGTAGATTTATTTATTTAATGTACTAACTTTTGCGAGATACCTGTACAGCAACAGTATCACCATACATCAAATGTTGGAAACAATGGAATAAAAGAATTCGTCAGTCTTGAACAATCACTTTAATATAATCATTTTTGTAGGTGTTTTCAACACCCTCGCCCTCGACACTGTTAAAACCATTTTAAAGTCGACTCTGCCACTCAGGGGCGACCCGGGCTGAGAGGACGCAGAGTTACATACAGCGACCGAAATACTCAATTAATCATAATGAATACATTTTAATGGATAAAATGAAACACATTAGTAAGTAGTTGTTTTTTTAAAGACTATACCAACACAGAAATCTAGCCTAATTCTTCCGTGTGCGACGCAAAGTACCTACACCACGGCCAACAGCAGATGCTAATGAGGTCTTGAAAGAGGAAAAGATTATTGGGGGG
>NW_004797500.1:187649-189129 GCF_000002075.1 Aplysia californica
GGAATCGAACTCAATCGGGTGTCATGCTTATGACAACGAAGCAGATAACTGCTCCACCCCAGACGCTTGTGAGAGAGGAAACGATCAGTTTCAGTAAATAAGAGGGGAAAAAGTTGATGTGTCTGAACGGACTTCAGCTCCAGAAGTCGTTTCCTCATAATGAAAAGAATGACATCGCACTACTGAAAAAAGACATGGTATAAATATGAGAGTCGATGGCTTCCAAACTAAAGGAAGAATAACAACAACCAAAAATGGATCCACGGAGTTAAAGAACCCATTCGAAGGAAAAAACATGACGACCAAAATAAGCCGTCACATGTGTCCCTCATCCCTCAAGAAAATCTCCATTCGAAACCTTACAGTACTTGAGAACAAATATACATTTTTTAAAGGCTACAGTCGAAGTCCAACAGAGACTATGGTCACTGACCGAACTAGAACTTTTTCTCTGGGAGCTCTTTCTTCATAATGAGATAAATTATATCATAAAAAAAAGAAAATCAGTAGCTTTCCAGAAAAAAACGTCTTCCTTTTTTATAAGGCCTGCGAAAACAATGACTCCTTGCAGCGGTTACTGGTGTTTGGATGGGTTTAACTGTCATTTGAGGTCAAATACCTCATTCTTCTCAGAAGACTTCCAACACAAGTCGATACAAGTTCCGAGAGTAAATTACAGCATATCACTTTCCTACCTCCCACACCCTTCCCTCTCCTCCTCACCTCGCCTCACCTCACCTCACCTCACAGACTATTTTTCATAAAACCCATCCATTCACAAAATAAACCATTACACAAGCTGAGTTTGGAATTAAGAAACGTAGGAAAAGATGATACAGACAGGATATAGTGAATATGGGAGGATGAGTCTTTGCTCGTCTTCAAACATCGCCCGTATTATTGATTTCAACGTTAATTTCTGGAACTGGAGGAAGGTCCATGTTATATCGGAGACAGGCACCAGACCTGCCTTTTCTTTATTAAATCTAGAGGAGACGCGTTAATAAATCTGTCTCTATGCCCAATATGAGAGCGTTTGGAGAGAAACATAGCTAGAAGAAGAATACTCCGTGTTGGCAGGTTTTTCAGAGAGGGAGTAATGGATTTTCTGAGGGAGAAGAGATGGAATGGGGATGGTGGAGGTGGAACTTTTTGGAGTTCAAGAACATGACCCCTTCCCCTACCCACCTCCACCCCCTCTCCCCCCCCCCAAATCGCCTTCAAAGGGAAACATAATAATTTATAGTATAAACCTAACTTGCAATTCAATGCAACCTCTTTCATTAGGTAAACAAAGAAATATAAGTACTGTTTTTCATATACATGTAATCATCTTCTTCTTTATCATCAACAGTAGAATCATCACCATCATCATCATTATCATCATTATCATCATCATCATGATCATCATCATTATCTTAATCATTATCATCATCATCATCATCATCATCATCATCATCATCATCATCATCATCATCAT
>NW_004797500.1:190699-191729 GCF_000002075.1 Aplysia californica
GGGGGGGGGGGGGGTTGGTAAGTGTTTTACAGTGCTCGCAATTTGTATAAGGTCAAATGAGCGTGCGGCACGCTCAACACTTTCTGTTCGTAGGAAACTTAGAGAATTTAGCCCAGGTGGCGGCGGAAGTCTACTCTTATCCATTTTGGGCCAGCAAGGGATCATCAACGTGTGCAACTTGCATCCGGGACCTCCGAGATTTTTCGTCCTTGTCCGAGAAGGCTAGGTGTAGATCTTATCTACCATAAGATCAGGGGTGTGACTGAAAGACAGCAGAAAGAAGTAGCCAAGGAGAAGCAGTAGAAAGGCTGCAGAAAGAGTCAGGATCCCAGAGGAGGGAGCAAAAGAGGTCATGAGGGGGTGGAGGCATAAAAGTGGAGACGAAAGCAGACTACAGACCATTGTTAGAGAGCATGAAATGACGTGAAAGGAGAACATTTTAGAGAATACAATTTTTCGTCGCAATCAGGATTCGAACCCGGGACCTACTGAACGAGAGGCGAACACGTTAACCTATAGGTCACGATAGCCCCCGACAGCAGCTGACTGGCGCAGTTGTGACAGGAGCACCGAGAGCTCTATCAACAGCAGCAGCAACAGCAGCAACAGCAGCAACAGCAACAGTAGACGACGAAGAGTAGAGACAGCAATATTTTTTTAAACAATAGAAAAAAATGTAGAACACATTTCGCCGAATTATTTTGTTTTTCTTTCAAAGGCGACACTCAGAAATGTACTGACACAAACTTAAAAAAACAATAAAAATTCTACAGCTATTACAATTATAGAAACTTCCGTTGGAAATTTCCAGGGTGACTTTCCGAAAGGTAGAGACACGTAATAATAATATGCCCCCTACACCCCCCCCCCCCTTCTTCCCTTCCCCGAAAAAAAAGATATTTTAAAACAAATTAAAAGAAGAAAACAAAAAGCAAACGGAATCTCAAAGTTTAAAATAAGAGCTTACAACTCTCGGTAATCATCTGAAAGACCATCCTAGTTTTATTTTTTTACAACTTAAAAAAATCTT
>NW_004797500.1:192583-194761 GCF_000002075.1 Aplysia californica
TTCAGTTTCAACCAACTCTCAAGCTAAAGAAATAACTCAACTTTGGTGGCCATTTTCTCGCTAATTTTACCTCTGAAACCAGATGACCCTCAACTCCTTCAATCACACATATCCCGACTTCTATTCAACATAGATGGATCTATTTTCACCAAAAACAAGGAAAATGGACAGGCCTTAAGATGATACCATCAACTCCGTATGCCCAAAAATTGACGAGAGCCTGATTCCACCACGTCGTGACACATATTTTAACACGCAAAGTAAAGTAAGGCTGGCCGTTTGTTGTCGCGATAAGATCCTGTCTGCCGAGAGAGGAACAATTTAGTTTTACAATCAAAATATTTTTGGAAAAAGAAGTGATGGTGTTTTCAGTGATGCTATTTTTTGGCATTTTTGGTTGAACGTTTTACGGAGAAAGTGACTCATTCATTTATTTCAAGTTTTAAATTTTAGTAAGAGGTTTACAGCACGTGCAACACAACAGGTCGTTCAAGTGCAGAAGATCAGAGGTGCAGAAAACCAGAGGTTTTATATGACAGTAACAAACAGAGAATAGGAGGAGATATAATGGAGACATACGTCTGATAGAAAATAATTAAACCAAAGCAGAACACTCTCCAGCCAACCGATCCGGTCTTGTAGCTCACATTAAATAGAAAGGAGAACATGATCCCCCTTCCCCTAAAACCGTCACCCCACGCTTCCCCATTACCCTTAAACAGAAACACATTAATTGATATGTGAGGCAGCATGGTGGAATCAGGCTCTCGTCAAAATAATAAAAGAGAAGAAACCTGCATTTTTCCGCAGTTTGAACTTTTATTAAATTTTTGTTTTTTGGCTAAACACCTTTCATGCCCACTAAAGAACTCATTTCTGTGTGGATTTTTCTGTAAAACGTTGATTAAAGGCACAAAAAGGTAAATTTTCAGTTACCACAGACTCTTAAACTAAGAAAATAACTAATCTTTTGCAGCCATTTTCTCACTAATTTTACTTCTAAAAACAGGTGACCGCCACCTCCTTCAATGGCAAATATCTCGACTTGTATTCAAGATAAAAGGATATTTTTTTCATCCAAATAAAGAAAAGTGAACAGGCTTTATGATTATACCAATAACTCTACATGCCCAAAAATTGACGAGAGCTTGATTCCACCACGCTGCCTCACATATAATAAATATAACCAAACAGAACACTCCAACGTGGCTTCCTCCATACTAGCAAGGCAAAACAAGAAAAGGCAACTACATTTATGATCTACCGGCTTCCAAAGAAACCAAAGCGATGCATTTCGTGATTTCGTGACCTCAGTGCTTTCTTGTGCTATCTCCATTTTTAATATCAGTGAAATCAGTTCATAGCAAAGAGTGAGCTGAAGAAGAAGTCACATTTTCACTGTTAGAAAAATGGAGATAAGACATGAAAGCATTGAGGTCACGATTTATTGTCCATCAGAGTAGACTATAACCAAAACATTTATTTATATTTATATTTTTGATGGGCATAACAACACATGTAAAGTGAAACAAACATACGTCAGACTGTCAATGTTCTCTGGGTCTTCTAGAACACCCTTTGCTAAACATTGCCATATAATTATTTTTTCCCCATGACATCACCATCATGATTCCGTGCCAGATCTGCGACAGACATAGGCAATCATGGTTCTACATTCATTGTTTTGTTCGAATGCTCAAAAAAAAGCTTCGTTTCTCTGTTCTTTCCTTGTTACCCAGTTGTTTAGGTTCCCAAGGAATGTTGTTTTGGACTACCCCTGTCTCGTTTGCCCTCATTATTTCTTGACATGCCCTTCATAAATAACTTCCGAACACGGATTATAACGACTCTGTTGGTTCTGTGAGAAGCTGTACATAATAATAATGTGCATGATCAAACCCACACGTTTTGACCACATAATTATACATGAATAGAGAAACTGGTGTTATAATAAGAAACGGGAAAGGGAAACAGGAGCAGAGGAAGACGGAGAACTCAGTAACTATACAGATGGCCTGAACAACTTTGTGGCCAACAACACATTGAGGAAAAATGAGCTGATCAGGAGGATTGGCAACTGAAGGACTGCAGTACCATTATCCTTAAGAAGAAGAAGAAGAAGAAGAAGAAGAAGAAGAAGAAGAAGAAGATGAAGAAGAAGAAGAAGAAGAAGAAGAA
>NW_004797500.1:199136-205454 GCF_000002075.1 Aplysia californica
CGAAGAAGGGTTCAGAGAAATATAGGTGCAGGCATAATCTTTTTCACACAGTTCAAATTGAGAAGGGAAATCTTTTCTAAGACCACTGCATTAGAACGTTGAATTATTCAACAAATAACATGGATTTATGCTGCAGAAATAAGACAGAGGTGTACAAAAATAATCTAACACAGACGAATCGAACTTTTGAGGAGACGCCTGAGTGTTTCATCGACCCCTCCCCCCCCCTCTCTCCTCTCTTTTTTCTATATCCCGATGTTATATAATTTGGTGATTGGGGATGGATGCTTCGAGCCCGGCCTGTCAGTGCTTGCCAAAATGTTTTTGACGTAGGAAATTTAGCTCAGAGAAGGGAGTGCTTACTGAAGTAATATCTTTCAGACGTGGAAATTGAAAACTGCAAGCACATCTTCTACATGTAAGATTGAACGCCTAACGATGACATTTTAAATGCAAGGTTTTTTTACGCCGACAGCGACACAATTTAGATCAAATAGGATGCAGGATTCGATTCGATTATGCCTGTCAAGGCCATCCCGGGCTGAGAGGAGGAATGCAGCGTACCATCAGAAAGACTGAAAAAGTCGATAAAAGCTCTCCCGACTCGAGAATCGAACTCCAGTTTCCTGCAGTTGACCGCTACATTATGAATGCCTGTCTAACGATTGAGCGTCAGAGTCCGGTTAGAAAATGGTCGAGGTGATTGGGGGTGGGATGGGTGGTTATGACATGGCTCCAAGAGACACATTATGATAAAGAAGTTGTCGGTTTGGTTGTACGGTGCTTAACCTGAGAGATGACTTCGAATATTATAGCGGCCACAGAAAAGAAAGAAAACGTTTGAAGTCGAAACAGGTTTTGAATAAATGCATGAAACAACAACACGACAAATGCCAAACCGCTTGTAGCGTCCCAAAACCTTCTAACAACTACAGTTTGGGATCAAAGGCAAAAGTGAGATCTGAAGTGTATAAAAAAAGATTAATTAACTTTGGATTTACTTGTCTTTTTCACAAGGACATTTGACGGTGGTAAAAATGCTTTCATCGACGTAAACAACTTTCACACATTCGTATACAAATCTACACTCAGGAGAACAGACCAACGCTTGTCCACTTTTTCCGAACCAGCGCCCACTTTTGTGGCGTCGGTGGCCTAGTGGTTAGGCTCTCGGATTCCCAACCGTAAGGTCGTGGGTTTGAATCCCGTCAGGGGCCCGACGTTGTGTCCTTGTGAAAGGCACTTTACACGTATTTTCCTCACTTCACCCAGGTGGAAATGGGTACCCGGCTATAGACAGCAAAAGATCTTGTCAGTTTGTTAGTGTTTGAGCGCTTGATCAACTGCTTGTATTGTATGCTTCCCGGGAAGCTGAGAATGTTTCGGAGTGTTCTATGGTCTGCTGGGATAATAATATAGCGTAAAGCGCAAAGAGCCTGCTGTTGAGCTGGGATATGCGCTATACAATTGCTATTTATTATTATTATTATTATTATTATTATTATTATTATTATTATTATTATTATTGTTATGCCATCATTGTGACAGAGGTGCTTGAAGGGAATATGTGAAGCAGGAAAGCGAAAGAAGGGCAAAGAATAACATGAATGGACAACATATTAAGAACATAGACTGGCCTGGATATGGCAGAGTGTGGAACGGCAGCTTGCTACCGTTAAGGATGGAGGGTCATTACACGTCAACATCTGAGTCAGAGATGACACCTGTAGGCATCCAGGTAAGTTGCTAAAATGTTGGTGCAGCCCACCTCACACGTACAGGTGTATTTCCAAGCGAGGCATTGAATAATAGCCATCACAACCCAGGTGGAATTCATCGACATACGTGTGCAGGTAAGACTTTATATCAGTTAGAAGCAAAAATAAAAAAACCCAACCCATTTGCTTCGTATTCCAAAAACAAAATCCCTAACTGCCGTTCCATTTAGAACAGAATCCACACGCCTCACCGCGAACGATTGAGTTTCAGGATATTACACAAATGAAATGATACTCGGCAGACAACAAGACATCATTCTTCTGACCTTAAGATGCATGCCCTCGTTTCCCTGTAGCTTTTTATCGTGCGAATGTTCATGCTTTGTTTAGCGACACTAAAAATCGGGAAAACCCTACTTCAGGGCGCTGACCTCTTACCTTTTGCTGTAATCATGTTCACATGCCCGGCGGTCATAATATTATGATACCACTACTACATCAGCTCTTGATAGCTACTCTAGAACTACAAAGTTCTATCTGTTCAGTACATACGAGTAGTGTTGAGAAATTCGACGTAAAATTTTTTTGAGTTGCACAAGAATAATATAATAATACATCAAGATTTTTCGAATGCAATTCTTTGAATATCTTGATAATGACTCCGTTTTCGACTTCATGTTCAGGTAACTCAAAACGGCCAAAAATGTCAGATAGACTTTTATAGTTCTAAGGTAACGGTTTTTCTCAATTTCCTAAAAAAACAAGATAAAGGAAATAATCGGTTTATTGGGTATCAAATCTTCACAATCATCAAAGGTCACGATCAAGGCCATTGTAAGAAAACAACAATCAATAAACGCAGAACTGAAAGTTATGCATAGTTTGCACGCAATAAGGCCCGTATTCGTTAGTCATTGTAGGATTTGCTGGTATTTTGGCGTTCCTTTCTTATATTATTATTATTATATGTGACGTGTGCTGACAAAATGAGTTACTTCTCGGATTTCACCTTTATGGAAATTGATACATCAACTTGATAGGTGAAGTTTGTACAATTTGTGAGCATGGAATAGTAAAAGACACAGTAAACTTGAACAAAATGGCATCAATTGAAAATCTATAAATCTGACCGCAGTGTTGATTTTCAGCCGATATCTCCATTCTGGGATCGTGAGAAGTAACTCATTTTGTCAGTACATCTCACATATGGTATAATAGGGGCTAGGTAATAAGAGCTATTAATGATTTTGCTTTCTAAGAGTTGCAATCCAAGTTTTTTTTTCGAAAGTTGAGAACGTAGGGACTCCTACAACTAAAGGTGTCACGACGTGGTGGAATCAGGCGCTCGTCAATTTTTGGGCAAGAGGGGTGATTGGTATCATCTGAAAGCTTATTCATTTGTCTTGCTTTCTAAGAAAAAAAAGCAACAGCCACTTATTTTGAATAAAAGTCGAAATATTTGTTATTGAAGGCGGTGGGGATAACATGGTTTTAGTGGTATAATTATTGAGAACATGCCCGAAAAATTTGGTAATTTCTATAGCTAGAGAGCCCTCGAAAACTGAACATTTACATAGTTTGTTCTATTAATCAAGGTTTTTCAGTACAATTCACATAGAAATGTGTCTTTATATCGACTTAAAAGATGTTGGTTGAGCCAACCCCCCCACCCCCCAAACATTTGATAAACATTTCCAAACTGGAGGAAAAATGCCTGTTCCTTAGCTTTCCTTATTTTGACGAGGGCCTGATTACAATGCGATGACTATTACGTAACCCCCCCAAAAAAAAAAACCAAACAAAAAAAACACGTAAAGATTATTTCAGGAGGGATTAATGATAAAAATCGCGCTCTGTCCTTTGAATAAAAGACTTGACCAAGATACAAATACAAAAAGGGTTGTATATACTTTGTGTGACAAAATACACCTGTACCAACTTGCATGATGTACATAAACTGTCGGACAGAACACCTCGTAAGTGTCACGACGCGGCGGAATCAGGCGCTCGTCAATTTTTGAGTTATTAGTACCATAAAGAAAGCTTATTCATTTGTCTTGCTCTCTCTGGGAAAAATGCCTTGTATCTTCCGAAGAAGTCAAGACATTTCCGATTGAAGGGGACCTGGGTTGCTTGGTTTCAATGGTAAAATTGGCCAGAACATTGTCTCCAACATGTGATAATTTTAACAGCTTGTGAGTCCTTGAAAATGATAACATTACATATATTGTGCCTTTATTCAACGCTTTTCCGTAGAATTCACAAGAATATATGTTTTTATATGAACACAAAGGGTGTTGAGCAAAACAAAGAATTTTTTTTTACAAAACTGGCGGGAAAAAGCCCGTTTCTTCCATTTCATTATTTTGACGGGTGCATGAAGAATATTGAAGTCTATACGCTTCTCTTTCCCGTTACCTGTCGTAGGGGGTGTTTTCTTCTTGTTTTTTTCCTTTTCTCTGCTTTCTGATTTTCTTTTTCTTACAATAACCATCCACCAGGCCAGCTTGGTTGCACACTAAGACCTGGGGGAGACCTTGATTAGCGAGGCGGCGTCTCAGCTCGTATGGGATTCTATCATTTGTGAAGAGCAATAAAAACGCATATCCTGTAGCACTAAAACATTCTGCCCTTGAAACAATTCATTCCTATCCACCAACATGGATCCACTCATACACTGATGGATCTGCCTTTAAGGCAACAATCAACGCTGGATATGGGCCAGTGATCAACTTGCCCAGTGGGATAAAAAAAAAAGGAACTCTTTAATTTCAGCGGGTCATTCTGCTCCAATTTCACTGCCGAACAACAGGCTATCACCAACACAGTAAACTACATCAACTACTTGTTTGACACTAACCCACTTGCTACCACAGACATCGTTATCTTTACAGACAGCCTTTCAACACTAGAGACACTCGAGAGTGGGACTGATGTGAACAAATATATTATATTGCACTTGATTTGGAGTCTACAGAATTTGATAGTAGGCACCACGTCAGAGTAGTCCCACAATGGATTCCTGCCCATACTGGGATACCGGGAAATGAAAGAGCTGATGCTCTGGCAAAGAAAGGAGCTGGCCTCCATCAGCCTGAAATTCCTACGAATTACACCACCCGTTGCCAAATGATCAAGTCAAACCTCAAGGAAGAGTGGATGAATGGTTGGGCCACAGGTACGACATGAAGGATGATGTATGGCCACATGAATAAACCACTGGTCAAAGATCCAATCAATGAGTTGAGGAGGGGAGATCAATCCATAGTCTTACAACTTAGAACACAACATGTACCCCTCAACCAACATCTCAACCGAATTGGAGCAAAGCAGTCTGTTGCCTGTCCACTATGTGACTACCCCTCAGAGACAGTGGAACATAATCTGTTCTTCTGTAGAAAACTAACTGATTTAAGGGGATGTTTTCTTCCCAAGCTACCCCACACATCTAATTTCCTCAACTCCTCAAGACAACAATTAGAACAGACATGCAGCTATTACCGAATGGCATCCTGCAGAAGAGTTAATGCTCAGATGCTACTGGATCGCTAACAGCAACAACAACAACGGGTGCATGATTTCACCACCATGCCTAACAATTATTTGAAGTACCAGCCTAAATGATGTACATAAACGGTGTGGCACAGAATACGACACATAATGTACCAACCTGTATGATGTACAATGACATAAGCTGGGTGACACAGAACACACATAATTTGATGTACCAACCTGTATGATGTACAGAAACTGTATGATGTACAGAAACTGTACAACAGAACACGACACATACTTTGATGTACCAACCTGTATAATGTACATAAACTGTGTGATACAGAACACGACATATAATCTGATGTACCAACCTGTATGATGTACATGTTGAGTTTGCACATGGCCTCCCCGTACTCCCAGTTGACGGACACGTAGGCCGCTGTGGTGATGGGGACCACGATGATGATGAAGGCCAGGTCAGCCAGGGCCACGTTGATGATGTAGCAGTTGGTGGCCGTTCTAGAAGAGAAAAACGACAACAACAACAACAAAACAATTAATATAGGTACTGTTACATCCCGATCGATGCAGTTTAGGTCACAGGCGGGTTGTGTTGTGGGTGGTGGGTGCTCTGATGTGGTTTGCTCCTTCTTTCCTATTAAACAACTGTCGTCTTTATCTCTTTTTAGTATTTTTTAAATATTATGTTTGTTACTCTCTTGGAACATTATTATCTAATATTCAGCCCTTATATGACCTTATTGTTTTGCAAATGCCGTAAAACTCTTACTAAAACTAAAAACAGGCGGGCGTCTGACTCTGTCTGTCACTGCCAACCCGGGCTGAAAGGGATACAACATACCAGTAGCAAAACCAAGACAGAACGACCGAGATACTCGATATAAGAATATATTGAATAGCTCCCCACTACTGAATCGAACTTAAAGTTTCTTGAGTGCAGCAGCAAAGTGCCTAATCGTTACTTCAGAGACGCCAATGTTTTGAACAAGCCAGGAAGAGATTGTGTTAGTTTGTTTCATGATTTGTTTGTTTGTGGGGTGGGGGAGGGTGGGGTAGGAGTGGGATTGGGGTTGGGGTTTAGTTG
>NW_004797500.1:205625-206369 GCF_000002075.1 Aplysia californica
GTGGGAGGTTAGTGTTCACGGCGCTCGCAACTGCATACGCTCCTCGAAAATTTTTCGCCATGGTCCGAGAAGGATAGGTGTAGATTTTTCCTATCAGAAGATCAGTGATGTGGCTGCAAGACAGCAGTAAAAAGGAGCCAAGGAGTGGCAGTAGAAAGTTTCCAGAAAAGGTCAGGAGCCCAGAGGAAGGGGCAAACGAGGTCAGGGGGTGGGGGCAGAAAGTGGGGTCGAAAGCAGACGACAGAACATTGCTAGAGAGCAGAAAAGGAGGTGGAAGGAGAATATTTCAGAGAAGATAAATTTTCCATCTCTGTCCGAATTCGAACCCGGGACCAATTTAATGAAAGGTGAACAGCTTAACCTCTAGGCCCCGAGAGCACCCCCCCTCCCCAAGCGATATTGTTATTGTATTTGGCATTATATACAAGAGTAGATTCGCACCATTCAAGGTGTCTGAGGAACTGCTCTCACTGCATCTGCCCAGCAGACAGGGCCGATGAAGTAATGTATTTTTATCTCTTTGGAAATGATCTCAGCATGGACAAGCATTTGATTACTTTATTCAATTTATTCTTTTCCCCGTGTTTCGTAATGCATTTAATCTTCATCCCTTTCCCGCATCCGAGTCGTTTTCTTTCCCATTCATCCCTCCTCCCTCCTCTTTTTTTTCTTTTCCTTTTCTCTTTTTCTTTTCCTTTTCTGTCTATCTCTCTCACCCTTCCCACTCCTACCCCTCTCTCTCTC
>NW_004797500.1:206820-208468 GCF_000002075.1 Aplysia californica
CACACACTCACACTCATACACTAACAAACATAGAATATGAACTCATACACGTGAACTCACACACACACACAAACACACACATACGCATACACACAGACATACACAAACACATACGAACACACACACACACACACACACACACACACACACACACACACACATACGAACAAGCACGGTAAATAATCACACACGCATTCTTAAACACACACAAATACAGCTCCATTATTATGTGTGTTTTCGTACGCCGAGAGCGCTTTGAATAAAACAATAGATAGAACTAATCAACACCATAAAACTCTTCACTGACCTATACGAATCAGTTCTATGATGAAGCGTGTAAATTCAACTGTTATTTTATTCTAATGCCTATCCAATGCCAAACAAAGCTAGATATATATCTAGGTGAATTATATTTCTATTCACAATACTTACATAAGCAAGAGAAATTTAATAGAGAACAAACAAACGAATAAACGAACACAACACTGTTGATCCTACACTTCCCATATGCCTTTCATTTATGTGTAACAATCAGATTCATAGCGCAGTTGTATGGGTGGATCTTTTGCAGTACTCCCCCCCTCCTACCCATCCAGCAGTAATGGGTACATGACTTCGAGTTGGGGAAGTAAAAGCGGCGTGGAAAGGAACTGGCCACCCTGCCACAATATGCCGAAGGCCTAGGAAGTTGTCTCACTAACAAGGCAATTCCCAATGTCTGGATCTGAGACGGGAACAACATTGCTTGTTGTGAAAGAGGTGCTTGAAGGAAAGATGAGGGCCAGAAGAGCCAGGAGAAGACAAAGAGTAATTACTAATTGGATGGACTACATAAAAACATGGACTGGCCTGGATATGGCCGAATTTGCAATGAAGGATGGAGGCATATTAAACGTGAACCTTCTGAGTCAGATATGACACCTCTAGGCATCCAGGTATATTTGTACTCAACACTTTCATAATAATCATATTTCAATGCCGGGAATTAGATAACGCCTGATCCCCACCACCAAACCAAATTTCCAAATCACCCGTAAGATGGTAACATCGCCCACGCTTTCAAGCAGTTCTCTGGTGCAAAGATTTTTCAATAATTATCTTTTCCTGTCTTTTAGGTCAGTTCTCTGATCTAGTTTCTTAACCTGAATCCAAACTATTATGTAAAAAATCTCAAAGTGAAAAAGGAAAAAGTTCACCTCATTATGAGACAGCAGTCCGCCTGGTGTTCTATGCTTTGTCCATTTGTCCAGACTTTTATTAAAAGGGAAGTAACCACCCTGTTATTCGAAACCGTTTTGTGGAGGCGTCACCCCGAGAGGGGGGGGGGGGGGTCGACCGAAATAATGCTTAGTGACCATAGCCACCCACTGACATCCAAATTCCAATTATCGACGCGAGGTAAAGGATACATTTCCAGAAAAGAAAGAACATACAGATAGAATTGCATTCGTACCAACTGCGGTGAGGTTACTGAACACACATTGCTACAAATGAAACACACACACACACACACACACACACACACACACACACACACACATAAACACACAGATAGATAGATAGATAGATAGATAGAAAGAGAAAGAGATAGAGAGAGAGAAAGAGATAGAGAGAGAGGGAAGAGAGAGAGAGAGAGAGAGAGAGAAGA
>NW_004797500.1:209316-210513 GCF_000002075.1 Aplysia californica
CAGAAAAAGGATAGACAACAATGTGAACGAATAAAGATTGTCATTGTAATTATCAGAACAGAAAAAGGATAGACAACAATGTGAACGAATAAAGATTGTCATTGTCATTATCAGAACAGAAAAAGGATAGACAACAATGTGAACGAATAAAGATTGTCATTGTCATTATCAGAACAGAAAAAGGATAGACAGCAACGTGAACGAATAAAGATTGTCATTGGCATTATCAGAACAGAAAAAGGATAGACAACAACATGAACAAATAAAGATTGTCATTGTCATTGTCAGAACAGAAAAAGGATAGACAACAACATGACCGAATAAAGACTGTCATTGTCAGAACAAAATAAGGACAGACAAAGGCAAAGACGTTTGATAGGAAAGAGAAAGTAGGCCACCCCGGACCACCAGCAACCCACCCTGTCTTTTAGTTCGCACGAGTAAGAAGAACAAACCCCTCTATTGCAACACTTCTTCGACCGTTGTCTTGTTATTACTTACGAGGCCAGCCCTCTGTTCTAGTTTCGTTTAACCTGAATCCAGACTATTATTTCCAAATATTCTAAAAGAGAAAAAGGAAAAACAAAAGGTTCACCTCATTATGAGACAGCAGTCGGCCTGGTGGTCTATGCGTTGTCCATTAGTCCAGACTTTTATTGAAAAAGGGAAGTTACCACACTGTTATTCGAAACAGCTTGGTGAAAGCGTCACCCCTTTTTTTCTTCGACTTTGGCAAAATCTCAGAGATTATCAAACTGTAGTTGAGGTCACAGCTAGACTACCACACACTTCTTTCTGTAATACTTCCAGAGTCTTCTTGTTTTGTTTTGTTTTGTTCTGGGTTGGTTGTTTTTTTTTGTCTTGTTTTTTAAAATCTAGATGGTCATCCCAAGACCATCCAGGGGACTGGCCTTTTTTTTCGAGCAGGCGTGCGACCGGAGAAGGTAATTGCTTTCAAATCATCCCCAGGCACACAATAGGGATGAGATTTCAGAGAACAAGAGAGGTATAAATTGATAGAGAATGAGAGAAAGAGAGAAAAGGGGACGGGGGGAGCTGCAGAGAGGAAGATTGGTGAGAGGGAAGAGATATGGGACAAGGAGGAGGAGGGAGGGGGGAGAAATGAAAGGAAAGATGGAAGGGATAGATAGATAGATAGATAGATAGATAGATAGATAGATAGATAGATAGATAGAT
>NW_004797500.1:213969-216469 GCF_000002075.1 Aplysia californica
GAAGCATTGGTGTTACTATTATTACCATTATTGGGAAAGATAATAGAAATATTCATAATTTTTGTTATCATCTTTATTAGATAGCTAGCTAGCTAGATAGATAGATAGATAGATAGATAGATAGATAGATCGATAACAGTAATCGGGACAGCAGTATTCGTCCGTCCACTAGTACTTTTTTATGAGTGCACCTTGTGAACTTTGGATAGTAACACAACGTTCTTGCATTATCACGCGTTAAAGGAAACTATAAAATTATAAAACTGGGTTGATGGTTCTTGAAACAGAGAAGACAATTCGAACAGTACTTTGGTCTCCATCTCAAATTATTTTCAGTAATGCACTTTTACTCCTCTCACGGTCACGGGAATCCTTAATACTTGGTGCACTTTCCCGTCAGGTTTTTTAAATATTTGAGTCAGGGTCGTCCAAATTCTTCTTCTTAGATGATGCAAAAACTACCATTTCGACACAAAATAGTGTAAATATAAGTTGGTGCTGTATTTAAAATCTGTAATTAAACAAAATTGATAAGCGTTTTAAGGAACTTGCAACAAAATTAGGTCTTTTAAATGCCGATGATTACAGGTGTAACAAGAGAGTAACATGTTGCATTTACGAGTTAACAGAACTATGAGAGAAAAAGACGAATAATTATGTTTAATGCGAAATAAGAAGAAAACTAGAATACTCGTAGTATTATGTGTATGGGTTTATTTAAGATGCAGAATTTGGCCCCCGGGGTTGTATTCTTCACATTTTGGAATACCGGTACTTCTAGTACGAAGACTTCTTGGAACCTTTCAGTTTTTCTAAAAACAGAAATTCATTTTGACAGACTGCTATGCAAAGCGCACGGATCGGATTAATGAGTAAATTTCCTCTTTGAAAGTGGTGGCATAGAGTTCCCCACGTCGTATGGATGCGATAGTAAAACACGACGTACGGATAGGGTTAAAAATGACTGGAGACCATGAAAAACAAACACATTTGATTTGAAAGGTCACATTCAAATTTTGTTGATTTGATTCAAATTGTGAAAAAACTGGTAGCTTTTCCTTTTTCCATAAAAGGAAATCTGGTTGCCCTCAATACAATCCGATGATTCCGATTGTCAGTGTGCACAGTGCATAAGCAGACACAACGTAAGGCAGACACACCAAGTTTGTTGATGACATTTTAACCCCCATCATTCTGTTGTATTTCTCTTTTGTTCACCTTTATAATGACCTTCATTCGATACAGTATTGTGGTGGTTACCCCTCTATCTATCTGTCTGCCTGTCTGTTTGTCTGTTTATTTGTCTTTCTTTCTGATAATCTGTCTGTCTATGTGCGTGTCTGTGTGTCTGTCTGTGTGTCTGTATGTCTGTGTGTCTGTTTGTTTTACTGTCAATGTGTCGGCCTTTTGGCTGTCTGTAGGTCTTTTTGTCTGTAGGTCTGTATGTCTGTTCCTCTCTTCCCACATTATAATATTCTATTTTGTAGTCAAACGTTCTCTTTTCACGAGTCAAGTTACCATTCTATTTATTGCTCTGGGGAGGGTTGGGGAATAAACGTATCAGGCAAGTGTTCAAACATAGAAGACCCGAGCGTAATTCACGAGGGGGGAGATTTTTTTTATCCAGTATCACGGTCAGTCTTTCTGTTGGCACGCAGTATCCCTCTCAGCTCGGGATGGCCCTGACAGGCAAGATCGAAGACCCCCCCCCTCCCTCCCCTTCCAGAATGATATAAATTGTGCTGATGAAGGGCTTAAAAAATAACTGAATTTAATCTAACCACACCCTTCCAAAAAAAAAAAAACCTTTAAAAAAGCAAGAAAAAAAACACACCCGTGAGTGACAGCCCTTTATCAATGTCGACGCGATGAACGAAATCTCCTTTCGTTCTCATTTACTCAGTTTAATAGACATCCCAAGTTAGCTCCCTTTGTTTTTAACCAAGGCAAGCTTGAGAGCACATCCAATATTATTCAGTTAGTCAAGGACGAAGTAATTATAGCGACAGTTCGGTGTCTAAAAACAGGAGGAATATCTGATAAGGGGGGATAAATGATTCACTCTCCCCTTCCCCCCCCCCCCCCCACCCACCCTTTCAACCCCCTTGGTTGTTATTTTTTCCAATCGGAAAAATGATCTTTTCTGTAAAATGAAAAAAAGCAACAAAACTAAATTATTTCTCACTTTGAATACCTTTATAAAAAAATCGCTGTCTGTAAATAATTGTCTCCAATGTCCTACCAAAATGTAAATAAAATGTTTCCCGCAGCAGCGTTAAGCATTGTAATGCCTTCATAGACTAGAATTTTTTTGTTTTTGTTTTTGTTTTTGTAAAGTGTTTTACGGCGCTCGCAACTGCATAAGGTCATATGAGCGCGCGGGAGACTAGAATAGACGAGCTTATAAAGTTTTCCCTGTGTTTATTTATCACCACTGCGGCCGTCATTCAAGTGTGGCATCTTTTTATGTGATCTAAACCTTGAACATTTGGAATACATT
>NW_004797500.1:218543-220274 GCF_000002075.1 Aplysia californica
AAGGCACAAAAAATTATAATTTTCAGCTTCCAAAGGCTCTCAGGCGATGGAAGTTACCACATTGGCGGCCATTTTCTCGTTAATTTTACCTCTGAAAACAGGTGACCCTGACCTACATTAATCGCAAATATTTCGACATCTATTCAAGAGAGATCAATATTTTTGCACTAAAGGGAAAGCAAAAATGAATAGGCTTTAAGATGCTACCAATAGCCCCCTTGTGCTTAAAAACTGACGAGCGCCTGATTCCACCACGTCGTGACACATTTTACAACGAATAATAATAATAATAATAATAATAATAAAGGACATTTATACTGCTCTCAACCCCGATTTAAGTACACAGGCTCTGAGCACTTTACAATACAATACAACGTACAATAGTAACATAAAACGTTGTGCTCGGACTAAAAGAAAATAACTCCAAATATTCATCTTATTAATTAAAAAAAAGAAAAGACTTCAGCTGACATTTGAATGAATCAAAAGATTTGATCTCTCTTAAAGTACTTGGTAAAGCATTAAAGATCTTGGGGCCTATATAAAAATATATTCAAATGCCCTTTCACCCATTGTCTTAAGTTTCATGGATGGTAAAATAAATTTCATTTCGTCAGCTGATGACCTTAAACTGCGAGTTACCATATGCAGTCTTAACAGATTTGATAAATGTGATGGCGCATTATCATTCAAACATTTGTGACATAGGGTGGCCAACTTGTACACAATTCTTTTCTCAACAGGAAGCCAATGCAAAGTTCGTAAAAGACGTTTAGCAAAGTCTCGCTTTCTTTTCCGTAAAACTAAACGTGCTGCATTGTTTTGGACTGTCTGAAGTCTTTTAACTTTCTCCAGAGATGTTCCTGATAACAAGGACTTACAATGATCGAGTTTTGATAAAATTAAGCTAGTTACTAGTAAAGCAATATATTAAGTATTGATCAGATGACATATTTTACTAATTTTTCTTATTTCTAAATACATGCAGCTGATCAGATGATTTACCTCAGTCGACAGTGACAAATTGGAATCATAATAGATGCCAAAATTCGTTATTTTTCTTTAAAATGCAATTTCCTCATCACCAATTGTCATTTGATCGTGGTCAACCTCTTTAACCAACTTTGCATTGCTTGCTAGAAGGACTTCTGTTTTATCATCATTCAACATCAATTTGTTTTTGTTCATCCAGTATATCACTGAGGCAATACAATTTTCAGCACGATAGACAAGTTCATCTAAGTTGGTAAAAATTGTTGAACCATAACATCAGCATAAAAATGATACTTCAAGTCATACTTAACTATTTCCTTGACAAGTAATAGAGTATAAATGGTGAAGAAAACTGGACCGAGAACTGAGCCCTGGGGGACCCCATACATAAGAGTATGATCTGATGACTTAAGCCCTTTAATAAAAAACAGATTGGTAACGATTTGACAGGTAAGAAGAAAACCAGCTAAGGGCTGTCCCGGATAATCCAAAAGACACCTCCAATCGCTTCAATAACATATGATGGTCTATTGTATCAAAAGCTGCTGATAGATCTAAAAGTCTCAGTAGACAAACTATAACTATAATACTAAACCAATCTTTTTCAAAATAAAACATTAGACATTTGGAATCAGAACTAGTGTAATATCGTCCACGCGCACGCACGTACACACAGACACGCACACACACACACACACACACAAACAAACAAACACACACACACACATACACAAACAC
>NW_004797500.1:220374-222173 GCF_000002075.1 Aplysia californica
TGACATTTATACTGCTCTCAACCCCAATTAAAGTACACAGGCTCTGAACACTTTACAATACAACACAACGTACAACAGTAACCTAAAACGTTGTGTTCTGACTAAAAGAAGATAACTCCAAATATTCATCTTATTAATTTTAAAAAAGAAACGACTTCAGATGACATTTGAATGAATCAAAAGATTTGATCTCTCTTAAAGTACTTGGTAAAGCATTCCAGATCTTAGGGCCTATATATATTCAAATGCCCTTTCAACCATTGTCTTAAATTTCAAGGAGGGTAAAATAAATTTCATTTTGTCAGCTGATGACCGTAAACTGCGAGTTACTATGTACAGTCTTAACAGATTTGATAAATATGATGGCGCATTATCATTCAAACATTTGTGACATGGGGCGGCCAATTTGTACACATTCCTTTTCTCAACAGGAAGCCAATGCAATGTCCGTAAAAGAGGTTTAGCAGAGTCTCGCTTTCTTTTCCGTAAAACTAAACGTGCTGCATTGTTTTGGACAGTTTGAAGTCTTTTAACGTTCTCCAGAGATGTTCCTGATAACAAGGAGTTACAATAATCGAGTTTTGATCAAATTAAGCTAGTTACTAGTAAAGTAATATATTAAGCATTGATCAGATGACGTATTTTACTAATTTTTCGTATTTCTAAATACATGCAGCTGATCAGATGATTTACCTCAGCCGACAGTGACAAATTGGAATCAAAATAAATGCCAAAATTCTTTATTTTTCTTTTAAATGTAATTTCCTCATCACCAATTGTCATTTGATCGTGGTCAACCTCTTTAACGAACTTTGCATTGCTTGTCAGAAGGACTTCTGTTTTATCATCATTCAACATCAATTTGTTTTTGTTCATCCAGTATTTCACTGAGGCAATACAATTTTCAACACGATGGACAAGTTCATCTATGTTTGTAAACATTGTTGAACAATAACATCAGCATACAAGTGATACTTTAAGTCATACTTAACTATTTCCTTGACAAGTAATAGAGCATAAATGGTGAACAAAACTGGACCAAGAACTGAGCCCTTGGGGACCCCATACTTAAGAGTATGATCTGATGACTTAAGCCCTTTAATAACAACAGATTGGTATCCATTTGACAAGTAAGAACAAAACCAGCTTAGGGCAGTCCCGGATAATCCAAAAGACACCTCCAATCGCTTCAATAATATATAATGGTCTATTGTATCAAAAGCTGCTGATAGGTCTAAAAGTCTCAGCAATGTTAGACAAACTATAATATTAAACCAATCTTTTTCAGAATTAAACATTAAACATTTGGAATCAGAACTAGTGTAAAATCGTCCACGCACACGCACGCACACACACACACACACGTACACACACACACACACACATACATACATACATACATACACAAACACACACACATACACACAAATACATACACAAACACACACATACACACACACACACACACACACACACACATAAATATACCAGCACATAAGAGAATAATGATAAATTCCACATAAGAACGAGAGTCGTTAAGATATAATATTTATGTCTCAGATCTTAGCAATCTTTATTTAAAAGTGGAGGAACATTTTTTTTGCATTTAATCGTGATTAACTTTAAGAGTGAACTTTGTGGGAGTCAAAGGAAGATTGCGTAACGCAGAGAAGGAGATAGATAGATATATAGATAGATAGATAGATAGATAGATAGATAGATAGATAGATAGATAAATAGATAGATATATAGATAGATAGATAGATAGATAGATAGATAGATAGATAGATAGATAGATA
>NW_004797500.1:222273-225434 GCF_000002075.1 Aplysia californica
AACATTAAACATTTGGAATCAGAACTAGTGTAAAATCGTCCACGCACACGCACGCACACACACACACACACGTACACACACACACACACACATACATACATACATACATACACAAACACACACACATACACACAAATACATACACAAACACACACATACACACACACACACACACACACACACACATAAATATACCAGCACATAAGAGAATAATGATAAATTCCACATAAGAACGAGAGTCGTTAAGATATAATATTTATGTCTCAGATCTTAGCAATCTTTATTTAAAAATGGAGGAACATTTTTTTGCATTTAATCGTGATTAACTTTAAGAGTGAACATTGTGGGAGTCAAAGGAAGATTGCGTAACGCAGAGAAGGAGATAGATAGATATATAGATAGATAGATAGATAGATAGATAGATAGATAGATAGATAGATAAATAGATAGATATATAGATAGATAGATAGATAGATAGATAGATAGATAGATAGATAGATAGATTGATAGATAGATAAATAGATAGATGGATGGATAGATAGATAGATAGATAGATAGATAGACAGACATACAGAGTGACTCGGTGAGAGAGAGAGAGAGAGAGAGAGAGAGAGAGAGAGAGAGAGAGAGAGGGGCTAATAGAGAGATAAAGAGAGATAAAGAGAGAGAGAATGAGAGAGAGAGAAAGAAAGAAAGAGATAGTAAGAGAGAAATTAAGAGCGAGAGAGAAAGAGAGAGAGCCAGAGAGAGAGGGTGAGAGAGAGAGAGAAAGAAAGAGAGAGAGAGAAAGAGAGAGAGAGAGAGAGAGAGAGAGAGAGAGAGAGAGAGAGGGAGAGGGAGAAAGAGAGAGAGGGGGATGGGGGAGTAGGAGATATAGAGATTTCATCGCTGATTTCATGGATGATAATTCACACGTTTCTACTCTTTTCAGTTATTTAAAATCTTAGAAAGGGCTTGGAATTATTTTTCTAGAGTATTATACACTTCATTTAGGAGACATGTGTCAGACTGATGACATTGATCATGATGCGGGGGGCTCCTGTGGTCTAGAGGGTAAGGTGTTCGCCTCTCATTCAAAACGTCCCGGTGTCGAATCCGGATGGTGAAGGAAAATTTTCTTCTTTTTATTGTTCTCCTTTTACCACTTTTCCTACTCTCTAACCATGTTCTGTTGTCTGCATTTGTCTCCACTTTCTGCCCCCCTCACTCACTACCTTTGATTCCTTTTCTGGGCTCCTGATTCTTTCCGCCTCCTTTCTACTGCGACTCATTGGCTCCTTCTTACTGCTGTTTTTCAACTACATCCATGACCTTAGGGTAGGACTCATTTACACCTTGCCTTCTCGGAAAAGGACGAAAAGTCTCGGCGGTCCCGGGTGCAAGTTGTGCCCTTTAAAAATCCATTGGTGTTCCAAAATCGATAAAGGTAGGCTTAATCCGCCACACGGGCAAAATTCAAAATTACCTACTATCTAAAAATTTTCAATGTGTCCCGCGTGCTCAAATGACCTTATGCATTTGCGAGGGCTGTATAACACTTACCAAAAAAGAAAAAAAGACTGATGAAACTGATTATGATATGTGTGGGTGGAGAGGGGTCGGGCGGAAGGTGAATATCTGTCAGTGACAAAGACTACAATTAAATAAATCGAGAGACACTAATTGAATCTTAACCTACAAGTATAATGCTATCTCATAATTATTCTATCCCGAAAGAGCAATACCTCATTCTGAAAGGTGACGAACATATGTCGCTCACACGCGCATACACACACACACACACACACACACACACACACACACACACACACACACACACACACACACACACACATACACACACTTACAAACACACACACACTTACATACATGCACATACATACATACACAAAAACACACATACACACATATACATACTCACACACTTACACGTGCATTCACACACAGACATAAGCACACACACACACACACACACACACACACACACACACACACACACACGCACTTACAATCTCTCTCTCTCACTCACTCTCTTTCTTTCTCTCTCTCTCTCTCTCTCTCTCTCTCTCTCTCTCTCTCTCTCTCACACACACACACACACACACACACACACGCACTTACAATCTCTCTCTCACTCACTCTCTTTCCTTCTCTCTCTCTCTCTCTCTCTCTCTCTCTCACACACACACACACACACACACACACACACACACACACACACACACACATAAACACAAAAACAAACAAACACTTTGCACAAACATACACACAAACACACAACAGTTAACCTTTGCACTGTTTGTATCTCCGTCTAATTCTATGGACCAGCAGTTTCTTACCTTGGCATAGAGCTCCCTCCATGCTTGCACATAGTGAAGATGACAATGACGTTCCCCACAGCTCCGACAAACACGATGATGCCCCACACTGTTGGGATCAGGACCTGGTAGGCGATACCGCTGAGGAAGAGAGGGAGAGAGAGAGAAAAAGGGAGTAGAAAAGGAGAACGAGTTAGAGAAAAGGTGTGTGTTTTAAGAATGTTTTACGGTGCTCGCTAGTGGATAAGGTCATATGAGCGCCAAGGATTGGATGTCAACAGAAAAGTCCAAACCGGGAACCCGGCTTACTCTGCTCACCTCTCTAGCCTCAATGCACAAAGTGTGCTTCGACTATCACCAAGGCACCCCGGAAATAGCGGGTCACAAGAGTGTGACAAACATACAAAAGAAGTAGAGTGAAATGGCGATGAGGAAAGAAAAAGCAGCAGTTCCCCCTATGTTGTTCCGGCACACTATGAGCATGACTGATAAATCAGCCCATTTACAAATCTACTGTGAATAAGAACATGTTAATATCCACCCTTTGGGAATGGCCTCAAGACACTTCAGCCAGTGGCACTGACCTGGTGTTTTGTTTGTTTTTTGTTGTTTTGTTGTTGTTGTGGGGGGGGGGGGGGGGGTTGGGGGGGGGTTTGGGGGGGGGGAGGGGCAAAAAAGGCAGAAGAAAGAAAACACTCAATCATCCCCCGCCCAGAAGTGGGACCCAACATAAGAGGGGCTGATGGAAGTAGGGGCACAATCTTACCCCGATCAGTAGATACTCTTTGCGGAAAAAGTTGAAAAAGGAGGGGAAAGCTTTCAAATCCCCTGTTCAGTACTAAC
>NW_004797500.1:226429-239581 GCF_000002075.1 Aplysia californica
ATATATTTATATATATGTTTATATACAGGGACAAGTTATAGTATGAGTTCAAACGCACTTACAAGATATTAAAAAATAAAAATTTTGAAAAAAAGAGATGTTGCTAAGGAGTAATATACCCCGAAATGTACGACAGATAATGAAGGTATATTACATTTGAAAGGATAAAAAGCCAGCTTGGTAATTATAGGTCACTTGGACAAAATACAAAAATAATAATCCAAAACAAAAAAATAGAAAAATCAGTGTACGAAAATCCAAGCGTTTCCGATAGTCAGTTGTTCGAAAAAAAACAACGTTTTTTTATTCTAATTTTCTAAAAATCAATTTAAAAAAGGACGTATAAATCTAGGTATTATTTATCTTAACGGGAGACGTACACTCCCAGAAAATCTTTTCATAAACAAATTATTTTTATTCATTTTCATGTAATTGTAGAAGAAGTTCATAAGTAATGTGATATATTAAGTAAGCATTTGTGGTGACTATCTTAAATTTTCAAACCTGTTTCTGAGTGCTGATGAAATTCATTAATAAATATTGAAACATATACATATTGCCAGTAATTTGGCGCTCAAGTGGAAACCTATAATTTTGGACTGTGGTTCTATGGAAGGATTTTGACCTATTTTAAAAAATAAATTACGAAAAAGTAATCCCGAAGTCAATAGACCCCCCGACAGACAGTTATGGAAAATTTGGGAACTATGTTTAAAAAAATTGAATACTTCCACAAACTAACAGTATTTCCCAATTTCCTCTCATAGAACCCCAGAATAAATCTTAAAGAAACTTGTAGGCCAAATTTGAAGCTTCAGTAGTTTTTGCAAATTCGTTTAAGCAAGGGGGTCACATTAAAAAAGTAAAAACACAGATTTTGAGAAAAACAGTAGAAAAATGAATTTGAAAACGGATTTTTTTATTCAATACGCTCTTTTCAAACACCCTTCTATGTCATGTAGGAAGATTTTTCCAACAGATTCGCTAGTGTGACCCGGCAGAACAGATGTTGAAGAATGTTTTTTCGACAAAAACCCCCAACAAAAATCGATATTTTGACAATTTTTATCGACATTTCCTAGGATTGCCAACCCGGGTCTTCCCATACATATCATCGCACAATAACAATGCTGTCATTGTGTGGCGATAACAAAATTTAATGCATCTGCGGAGGATATAAGAAATAAAAGGGATATAAGGATAAAGATGACTTGGTGTTTCTCCTCTTGTCGATGAGACCAAGTCTGGCAGAGAAAAGTGTTTGATATGAAAGTAAAAGCAAAACCACTCCAGAGCACCCGATGATCCACCAGCACTAACCGTAGGCATACACATCAAATAAGTCACGCGAAAACAAGGTAATTATACAGTCTGGCGTAAGGTTTCTTCGAAGCTCTAAGGGTAACAAAAAAGGAAGGGGAATTACCGAAATAAGTGTATACTATTTTTAGGGATCCCTATACCGATAATTGGGTACATTGAATGGCAAGAGCTATATCCTTATTATTGTTTTTTCTGTTTTTTCACCTTGTTCCACTTTTTTGCGTTGCCAATTGTCTTCACTGAGTTTTCAAAGAAAAAAATAGATTTTAAAATATAAACCATAAGCTTAGTTATGCTAAACGTAACATTTATGAGATTTTTTTCTCCTTTTCTTCTAAGTCAAAAGGAAATAGAGAAAGATCTAGGTTTGCTACCCTGAATAGAAAACGGTGTGTCTGACAATGTCAGAAGTACAGAGCTTACAGAAATGTGTTTTATGATAACACCAAAGGTGTGATATTATTATCATTATTATTATTATTATTATTATTATTATTATTATTATTATTATTATTATTCTTATTATTATTATTATTATTATTATTATTGTTATTGCTATTATTATTATCATTATATTAATATTATTATCATTATTATTATATTATTATTATTATTATTATTATTATTATTATTATTATTATTATTATTATTATTATTATTACATTACGAAGTGTCACCATAGTGACCAGAAAATCACGTTATTATTGGTCTTCATAGCACAACTTCCTGGTTCTTCATTTTCTTTTCTTCCTGTTTTTTTGTGGGCGGGTCCCTTTTTTTTAGGGTTAGCATCTCTAGCTCAAGGACACCAAGCCAGTAACCACCCACGTATAGATCGTCTTATTGACGTTTCTAACCATCGTCTGGTCTTCTGGGGACCGCAGCTCGTTAACCACCGGACGAGTGCTGGGCCCTGATAAATCAAATAATAAGAACAAATAACAATTACGCGCACAACAGAAAGAAAATCCACAGAAATTAAGAGGAACTGATCGAGTCAGGCCGGTAAAGATTGTTGTTCTGTCCGTGACTAAATTTCCTGCCGGAATCTGTATTATGGAAGAGTAATCGGAAATTTGGTCGATATTACTTCCGGTGAGGGTTTTTAGTTCCGGTCCCAAGGCCAGAAAGTCTCTGGCACTCTTGTTGCTGGGAAGTTAGTACTGAACAAGGGATGAATGAGTGTGTACTTCCTTCTGGCACTCTTGTTGCTGGGAGTTAGTACTGAACAAGGGATGAATGAGTGTGTACTTCCTTCTCGCACTCTTGTTGCTTGGAAGTTAGTACTGAACAAGGGATGAATGAGTGTGTACTTCCTTCTGGCACTCTTGTTGCTGGGAGTTAGTACTGAACAGGGGATGAATGAGTGTGTACTTCCTTCTGGCACTCTTGTTACTGAAGTATACCTTCCCGATTTATACAATTTAACAATTTTGAGAGAAATTGTACTGCATTATGATTGTTTACTATTGTTTGTGAGCGTATAAATGAGTTGTTTGTATGTTCATGAGTGTGTTTGTCTTTTATCTTTGTGGTGTGCGTTTGTGTGTGTGTGACTGAGTGTGTATGTGTATGTGTATGTGTGTGTATGTATGTGTGTGTGAGTGTGTGTGTATGTGTGTGTTTGTGTGTGTGTGTGTGTACGCGCGCTTTTGTTTGTAAAACATATTTGTGACACTTAATAAAAAAGCGTGTTTTCGTTATTAATAGAAATGTTTTGAAATTTGGTACCACTACCTGAAAAGTAAATAGGCGACTGTTCAATTAAATATAGTACAATTCCTTGCTTTCCACTTGTGTATGGTTTTTAAAAATTTTCTACAACATTTGCTTTTGGTCTGCTGTTGACGGATGTCTAACGTGTCCACTATATATGTAAATGGTTAAAAGACTGAAACATAGCTGAGAAATACCAAATGCCTTTTTTTTTGTTTTAGTAAGAGTTTTACGGAACTTGCAAACACAAAGGTCAAATAAGTGCCGAAGATTAGAGGTGTTACAAGAGATTAACAAACACAAAAAAAAGGAGGGTAGGAAAGGACGATAGATGTTTAATAGGAAAGAAGAAGCAAACCACACCACAGCACCCGCCAACCACAAACTGCCGAATGCGCAATAACCTTTCGTTCTATTTCTGTTTTAACACTGTCGTTGTCCACAGTGTACAATACCTTGATCGAAGCCAGATGCTGGGGTTGATAAATAGGCTATAGCAAGACTGGGGATTTGGTGACGTCCTTACGATCAAAGGAGATATTGTCAGACAGCAGATGGCGGGTGAGTTACCAGTGATGTGAATGGCGTAGAGCAAACAGTGATAAAAACACCAGCGGAGTAAGTGTATTTTTAGATGAAAAGAGAACGTTGTTTATTGTTAGTTCCATGACTGTTTGTACGTGCACTCTTTTCTGAGTTTGTTGAGTCTGTGTGTGTGTGTGTGTGTGTGTGTGTGTGTGTGTGTGTGTGTGTGTGTGTGTGTGTGTGTGTGTTTGTCTGTGTGCGTGTGTGTGTGTGTGAGTGTGTGAGTGTGCGTGTGGATGTGCGTGTGCGTGTGTACGTGTGTGTTTCTCTCTCTCTCTCTCTCTCTCTCTCTCTCTCTCTCTCTCTCTCTCTCTCTCTCTCTCTCTCTCTGTGTGTGTGTGTGTGTGTGTGTGTGTTCTTAGCATACTTGTTTGAAAATCGGATTGTGCCTTTACTGAATTTTGTCTTTGTTTCAGGAAGAAAGACGGTAAAAAAGAATATAGCAGACAATAGATTAAACGATTGATAGGAAGGGTGAGAAGAGAGGGAAGAGATCAGGGAGATAGGAAAAGGGAGAGATAGAGATAGAGAGAGAGAAAATGAGAGAGAGAGAAAGAGATAGAGAAAGAGAGAGAGAGAGAAAGGGAGAGAGAGCGAGAGAGGGAGAGAGAGAAAGAGATAGAGAGGAAGAGAGAGAGAGAGGGGGAGAGGGGGAGAGAAGTTGGGGGATTGTGGGAGGGATCAATTGCTGCGTCAATTTTTTTATCAAAATAATATAGCGATGTTTTTCATTTGGGAAATCCAACTTTCTATACTAAGAATACCTCCCTGTCACTACCTCGCCATTGTCCTCAAGTAATAACTGACTGTCTTCAATAGCGTTATAACAATAAGGGACGACAAAAAGTACTCATCTTGCCTTGAGCAGCCTTTTCAAAGGACCAGTCTCCGAAACTCGACGTGGCACTATGTTATTATATTTGACCTACATTTCACGAACACTAGCAAGGTGTTTTGTTTTGTACATAGTTCCTGTTATAGCAACACAGTCTGTATAATTCGCTTTCCATATTTACCTGAGAATTGTTCAAGATCTCTTCTTGTAGGACACTTTTTTAATTTAAAAAATTGGTTGCTTTTTAGGACTAGCAGGCTAGCCTAGATGTCGTGGGTTTCCAGAAAGCATGAACTTCACCAAAAGTGGGCGTTGCCCTACCTTTAGGAGAAGTTTGGTTTCATTAGTGTGTATATTTGTTTGGTAAAAGAGAAAATTGTCCTTGTATTTTAAAGAAACTTAACAAGGGTCCAAAAATTTAACCTTCGATTTTCTCTTGTCAGGATTTTCAGATAGCCACCTTGTGCTTAAAAGCGACCACTTTTTCGTTACAACTTTGCCTCAAAGTGGCAAGTATTGCGGTAAAATTGCCTTGCTTAAATATAGGTATGCTTCACTGTCTTCAGTCTCAGATGCCGATAATTCCAACGTCATGAAATTCGGTCTTCGTAACTTTTTTACCCCCTCCCCAGTCTTCTTAAAAAAAAAACCAACAACAACCCATAAACACCCCCCAGAAAAAGAAAGAAAAACAACAACAAACAAACAACAACAAACAAAACAAAACAAAAAACACAACAAAAACAACCCCCCCAAAAAAACAAAAAAACAATAACAACAACAACAACCCAGACTCTAGTCGATGCCAATTGCTATGAACAAAAAAGTATCTCAAAACGTTCTCCTAATAAGGCAGCCAGCAGTGAGAAAGAAAAGACACACTAGGAGCACACTAGAAAACCCACAGAGGCCCACTACCCCTTTCCCTTCTCAGGGAGAAGGTGAATAAGAAATTCCCGTAAAAGGTGACGGGGTAGGTGGGGTGGTTTTACGGCAGTACAGAAATTTATATTATCAAGGTTGCCCACACGTGCTCACTACCCCCCACATCCTTCAGTGAAAGGCACAAGCAGGGCGTAGGGAACAGGCCATGCACCCTGTGACACTATTTTGTAACACGCTTCTGCTGGTAGTCCCTATTTTGAGTACTAAAATTATATAATATCATAAGCACCAACACTGTAATAAAGTAATTGAGATAGCTTGAATCTTTTAACGCCAATACCATTAACGTTGATTCAGATCTTCGATACTTTTTGGTATTACGTCAAAAAATAGAAACGTTGACCTCGCTTAATTGGCCCCATCCCTTTCTCGTTACTTATCAGAATAGTGTCCGTTTAAAACATCCCAATAACTATGTAATTGAGATAGCTTGAATCTTTTAACGCCAATACCATTAACGTTGATTCAGTACTTCGATACTTTCTGGTATTACGTCACAAAAATAGAAACGTTGACCTCGCTTAATTGGCCCCATCCCTTCCTCGTAAATTATCTGAATAGTGTCCGTTTAAAACATTACAATAACTATGTTTGCCTAGAGTCTTTTATTCTTGTTAGTTTCGCTATCTCAGAATTGCAAAGTCCTCTCTGCTCAGTACGTAGTTCTGAGAAATTTGGCGTATTCAATTTGTAACGCGACAAGGTGGAATCAGGCTCTCGTCAATTATCTGGCATGTAGAGTTATTGGTATCATCGTAAAGCTTCTTCACCTGTCTTTATATGAATGAAAAAAATATCAATTTATCTTGAATGCAAGTCGAGATATTGGCGAATGAAGGAGGTGGGGGTCATTTGTTTTCAGAAGTAAAATTAGTGAGAAAATGGCCGCCGAAGATTAGTCATTTCCTTAGCTTCAGAGTCTGTTATATCTGAAAATTTATATTTTTTGTGCCTTAAGTCAACGTTTTTCAGTAAAATCTACACAGACATGTTTCTTTAATGGGCTTGAAAGATCTTCAGCCAAAAAACAAAAAACTGATACAAATTCACAAACCTGCAGGAAAATGCCAGTTTCTTCATTTTGATTATTTTGACGAGAGCCTGATTCCACCACGCGGCCTCACATTTGGAGTTTCACAACACGTCAATCCTTTTCGAATGAAATTCTTTGAATAGCTTGATAACAATTTCAAACAATCCTACGATTTTGATAGAGCAGATAGAACATATCATTGTATCACAACGCGGTGGAATCATGCTGTCGTCAATTTTTGGTCTTGTAGACTTATGGTTGTAATCCTAAAGATTGTTCATTCGTCTTGCTTTTGGTTAAAAAAAATAATTTAAAAAAACAACAACAAAAAAACACAACAAAAAACAAAAAAACAAAACAAAACCCAACAACAACTCCATTTATCTTCAACACAAGTCAGTTTCTTCACTTTGATTATTTTGACGAGCGCCTGATTTCACCACTCTGCCTAACATTAATTGGTTTCTTACTGCGTGATGTCAGCAAATTCCAAATGGCCATACATGTCAGATATAACTTGGTAATTCTTAGACATCGGTGTTGTGGGCGTCATTCAGCCTGAGGTGTTCCTGGCATTTAGAACACAGGGAGCCAGCTCACATAATGAACAAATTGTTGACCCAACAGGATTTCGCAATTTCAAGCAGACGTATTGCGATGTTAAGAATAGCGACACAGTGGAGGTGGTGGGTATGGCAATTTTTATTATTATTATTATTATTATTATTATTATTATTATTATTATTATTATTATTATTATTATTATTATTATTATTATTATTGTTGTTGTTATTGTTATTATTGTTGTTATTATTGTTATTATTGTTGTTGTTATTATTATTATAATTATTATATTATTATTATTAGTAGTAGTAGTAGTAATATTATTATTATTATTATTATTATTATTATTATTATTATCATTTTCATGCTCAGTAACGCTCTTCATGGTTTTTTTTCTAGTATAAGTTTTTTAAACATGTTCATGGACACAATTTCGATGGGTTGCTAACAAGGCGTCGGCCCTGTCTGCGAGGGCCAATCCTGGCTAACAGGGATGCGACATTGTAACAGAAAGAACGAGATACATTGCTCTTGGATGAAATTTCTACCCCCTCGAGAATCGAACTCGGTTCTCCTGTTTGCTACAACGAAGCGCCAAATCGCTACACCACAGGTGGCCTTCGTGCTCGAAGTGAAAAGGAGAAAAAAAGATATACGAGATATATGATCGTAATATGTAAGATTTCAACATTGGACCTGCTCCAACCAAGATGTACTTTTTGGGGAGGTTGTTTTACCTGTTGAAATGGGATCACATTTTTAAAAGCCATCTGATCATATGAAGTAAGCCCTTTTTCAATTACTGTTTCATAATTTGTGGTGTCGGTTGCATATTCTCAAGAATTATGTAGTAAAAAATCTAAATTTTAAACACTGATAAAGGAAAGAGAAGATGTATTGAACAGATTCTCATACAATTGTTACAATCAAGAAATAGATTTGTTGTTTTTTTCTCTACCCCGAAAAATAAAAGTTGCTTTTCTGGGCTTTGGACATTAGAACGGTTTGCCAAAACATTATATTTTTTTTAGTGGGGAGTCTGGAGTTCCTATTTTGTGAGTTGTGTGAGCTGTCTATGACGTCACAGAGGAAACATTGCTCTTATCAGTTCTTTATTGTCTCGAGGGCTGGTTTGTCTTTTCCTCTTTCGCTGCAGCTGAAAGGGTCGGAACACGAACGGGTCTAAGTCGCTTTGAGGTAGTTTACGAAAATATGTTAAAAAAAAACAAAAATGTCAACATATATTTTTATATATAATCAGCTGGACCTAAGCCTGTCTATTATCGGGTTTCGGTAATTTATGAATGACATAACTCGTAATTAAAGCCATCCAGTAATTTCATTAAATATTTTTTTTTTAATACAAAGAACGACAAGCACACACACACACACATACACACACACACACACACACACACACACACACACACACACACACATTCACACATACACACACAAGCACACACACACATACACACACAAACACACACACATACACACACATACACACACATTTAGACACATACACACACACACATACACACACACACATTCACACACATACAGACACACATAAGCCCCCCCCTCACACACACACATACACACACACATGAGCCCCCCCCCCCCATACACACACAAAACAAACACACAAAGAAGGAATGATGAGAAAACTTTTTAAAAAGTTGAACTTCCTGCTAGATACAATTTCGATAATATCGAAGACGTAGCGAACGAACCGCCCACCCTTCGCTTTCTAAGAATCAAATTACACGTACCGACGTTACTAAATGTGGTTTACGAGATCCGCCCACTTGTATAATGAGCACCAATACTACAGCTCAGATTTCCCAGCCGCTGCCTTACCTGTAATCAAGGGGCTCCGACTGATTGGACGTGATGTTCATAGCGGAATCCATGACGTCAGTAGGGGGCGTGGTCAAAGAAGACATGATAGTGAATCCACAGGCAAATCCTTTATACAGCTTCTAGCAATTCTGAAATGAAATCGAAAATAATGTGTTTTTGATTATTATGGTTAAATTTGGAAGGCGTAGGTGGTTAAGAGCTTAGGCTGTCGGACTCTCAACACTACGGTCATGGGTTGGCAACCCGTCAGGGGTCGAGAGTGCGTCTTTGAGGGAGGTACTTTAATTAATCGACGAATGTTCCGTACTTCACATATTTAGAAATGGGTACCCGGACAAAGACAGAAATATGGTCGCTTTTAAGGACAAGCGGGTTAACCCAGATTTCGGCGGTTTCCAGAAATCTTAACGTACACAAAAAGTAGGCATTGTCCTACCTATAGGAGAAATTTGGCTTCGTTGGTATGTATATTTGTTTGGTAATTGAGAAAACTCTCCTTGTCTATTAAAGAAACTGAACAAGGGGCAAAAACTACCTTTGATTTTCTCAATACAGCATTTTACAGGATAACCCCTTTGTGTTTAAAAGCGACCATATCATATTAATATGTTTTCGTTGTCAGTTTGTTCGTGTTTTAGTGACTGCAATACGCAGTTCACGCAGTCCGAGAATGTTTCTGAGGGTTCTGGGGTCTGTTGGAGTAATAACGGTCGTAAAGGACGTTATAGACAGTGGAATTAGGCAATGCGAATGCAATTATCGTCCATTAGTGTCCTACAATTTGAATATTTTATAAGGTAATTTCAGTCAGACTGAACCTAATCGAGGCACTAATAGTTGTTGGCTTGTCTATGTACAATGATTAACTCATTACCAGCTGACGACCCTTAAACGGCGGGGGGTGGGGGTGGGAGGGGGGTGCTACACCCCAAAGTCAAGATTCAGCTCAAAATTATGGAATTTGAGTTGTAGGCCTTTTTAGCTTCCTCAACCGCTCCTACAACTATTTCATCACATAAGAACCCCCCAAAAACGTATTTCCCTCCCATATCGGTCATGTTTGTCACCGCCGTTTCCTCATTAAGTCAATATTTTATTTTTCTTTATCGGCCGTTTTCTCAAAACGCAATTTTTCTCTATACTTTTTTGAATAACTCCACCATTTTTTTTCCGATCTTCATGAAATTTTAACAGAATGAAGAGAAGATGTAATACTAAAAATCAGTGTGTTGAATTTGTTATATATGGAATAGATTATTGTTGGTGGTGTCTGGAGTGTGGATTTTCACGGATTTTTTTGCAAACTTGAATGCCACCTCAGGAAAAAATTCATTAAGAAATTTTCTAATTCGTTTAAGAAAAAAGATAACAGACAAATTTTTAGATCTAATGTTTGTAAACACGCATGCAAAAAAAAAAAAAAGCAATCAATTTCCATGAACGATAAGTGCGGTATTCATTACGTAAGACATGTCAACAAAATCCAATATGGCCGATGTATCCATGGAAACGAAACGTTTTTTCTCAAATTTGATTGCGGATTTTAAGACTCCTTACTATGCCTGTTATATGGGTGAAATTTGGTAAAATTCGGTTCTGTATTAAGCGAGATAGCCTTCAGCGTAGCACCCCCCCCCCCTTAACTTCAAAGGAGGAATTTTAGTGTTATGACGGGGTGGAATCATGCGCTCGTCAATTTTTGGTCATGTGGAGTTATTGGTGTCATCTAAAAGCTGATTTATTTACCTTGCTCCCAATGAAACAGATACCCATCTATCTTTAAAAGAACTCCTGATGTTTGCGTTTGAAGGAAGTGAGGTCACCTGGTTTCAGTGGTGAAACTAGCGAGAAAAAGGCCACCAAAGTTTGGTAACTCCAATAGCTAAAGAGTCATGGAAAACAGAAACATGACGTATTTTGTGCCTTTAATCAATGTTTTGCAGTAAAATTGACAAGGAAATGGGATTTTATATGGACATAAAAGAGGTTCAGCCAGAAATAAAAATGTCAAAACTGGAAGAGAAATGCCTGTTTCTCCGATTTCTGTATGTTGACGAGCGTCTGATTGTACAACGCTGCCTCGGACCCTGCTAGCTACCGCTGGCAACTTATACTGTTATAGTAAAGAAAAAAATACTAAAGGAAATAATAGCACACAACGTATTAATATCACAAACAGCACAACTTGCTGCAAACAACGGCCCCTTATCAGTGCGTAGGGATTGATTTATTCTCTCTATCGTCTTTCTTTAACGAAATGGATTATCCTTTTAAGGAACTTTTATCAATCATGTATATGTGATTTTGTTTTATAGCAACCAGACTTACATAAAAGCAGTCTCGAGAGAGCAATTGAGAAAACAGCGTGCACTAGGCCTGGCGTAACCACAAGGAGGTATCAGGCAATTATATAACAGCATAAAATATGTAAATTTTTAGTTTCCACAGACTCTCAATCTAAGGAAATAACTCAAGCTAATATTACCTCTGATGAAACCAAGCAAACCCAATCTCCTTCAATCACTAATAATATTGATTTGTATTCAAGATAAATTGATAGTTTTTTTTCATAAAGAGGAAAGCAAATGGACAATCTTTAAAAATGATACCAATAACTCCATATGCCCCAACATTGACTAGCACCTGGTTCACCGTGTCGTAATACATACTATTAGATTTATATACAAACCAGAAACAGGAATTCGTATAATATTTCATAGTGCACTGTCATGTTCTTGCCTGCCTTTCTAAGGTTTTAGTTTTAGCGAGGGTTTTTTTCCCCGCTGGATGCTGCATAAGGTCAATGAACGCCAACGGGTGGATGTCAACAGAGAAGACCACACGGCGAATCATGCTTAGTATGTTCACCTCTCTAGCCTCAAAAACACAAAGTCTGTTTCAAACTATCAAGGCACCTCGGACATAGCAGTTCACAAGAGAGTGACAAACATACAAACAAGTAGAGAAAAAATGATGATAGTAAGGATGAGGACAGAAAAAGCAGCAATTTCCTCGTATGTTGTTCAGGCACAGTAAGAGCATGACATTGATGAATTAGCCCACTCACAATTCTACTGTGCATAAGAACTTGTTAATATCGCACCTTTAGGAATTGCCTAAAGACAGTCAGTAGCACTGCCCCCGGGGGGGGGGGGGGATTTCTAAGTCTCAGAAAAAGTAAAATTGAAGCTGTCTGAAAAATGTAGGAAAGCGATGTCGGACAAACTAGAATATTATTTTGTCTTCTGCAGTGAGTTAATGCAAAACTGTGACATAAATCTTGCCGGAGGCGTGTTTGTGGTAAAAAGAATATATAACACAACAGAAATTATTTACAAAATAAGTATAACCTCGTTTTTATAAGTAATGTGGGAAAATCTTCTTCAGAAGATTTATTGCATTAATCTATAATGTTTTATCCTAGCTTGGCTATTTGGATTTCTGCAGATAGGAACTGTGTATGTATGCAGAAATCATTTAATGTACATCAGCCCTGAAATGGAGGTTTACAAAAACGCTACATTGTATTATATTTTTTTATTTCTCCTTGCCAAATCCTATCAAAATGACGCCATCTGATAACTTTAACTTTTTGATCGTAATGTTTTATTTATAATCAACACAAGACTATGTTAGGGTTAGTTCAGTTAATGGTAGACTGTAACTTATATAGTTATTTTCTTAAATTAAAACCAACAAATGATATATGTGAGGCAGCGTGGTGGAATCAGGCTCTCGTCAAAATAATGAAATCGATGAAAAAAGAAGTTTTCTCCCTGCTTAGCAGTTTTTATCAAATTTGTGTTTTTTGGCTCAACACCTTTTATGTCCATTTACAAACAAATTCCTTTGAGGATTTCACCGAAAAACGTTGATTAAAGGCTCAATGATATAAATTTACAATTTCCATAGACTCTCCAGCTTTGGAATTTACCAAGCCTTGGCAATCTTTTTCTCGCTAATTTTACTTCTTAAACCAGGTGGTCGTTAGAGCAGGTTCGACTATAGTTTGTTCTGGGAGTTGCCATGGCTCCAGCCCCACGCATGTTGCTAGGATGCACTGAGATACACTCCAGGAGTTCCACTTACTGGTACATATGTTAATGATTGCGGTTAGTGCCAGTGTCTGTCTGTCTGTTAGTATGTTTATGTATATCTGTCTGTCTGTCTGTCTCTTTCTCTCTCTGTCTCTCTCTGTCTGTCTCTCTCTCTCTCTCGCTTTCTCTCTCTCTCTCTCGCTTGCTCTCATGTTTCTGTCTATGTGTTTCTCTCTTTCTCTCTCTCT
>NW_004797500.1:240598-242453 GCF_000002075.1 Aplysia californica
CCATCCCCCCCACCCACTCCTCCCCTACCTCACCCCCCCTCATTTTCTTTCCCCCATCCCTCCATCATAAGCAGAACCCCTCCTACCACGCACTAGCTACTCCCTCTACAGCTCCCATCTGCCCTTAAGGCACACTCCGCACCATTAACGGAGAGCACTTAAGGAAGCCGTCGCTATTGCTTCGTAGTTTGGGGCCATGCTCTCTCACACAGTAAAACTTTCACTCTGTGCCCTAAAGGTCTAGTATTTCCCTCCGATATAGACTGGAATTGTAGTACTTGGCGATTTCGTATTTGCTCCTAATTTTCTAAAACTGCTTTCAGTGCTGACTGACAGAACCCCGAACAACAAAACCAATAAGTGAGGCAGCGTGGTAGAATCAGACTCTCGTCAAAATAATCAAGTGAAAAAACTTGCATTATTCCGTAGGCTTGTGAATTTTTATCAAATTTTTGTTTCTTGGTTCAACACCTTTCATGCCCATTAATAGAACTCATTCTGGATTGATTTTTCTGAAAAACGTTGATTAAATGCACAAAAATTGTAAATTTTCAGTCACCACGGACTCTTCAGCTAAGGAAATAACTAATCTTTGGCGGCCATTTTCTCACTAGTTTTACCTCTGAAAACAGGTGACCCATACCTCCTTCATTCGCAAATATCTCGACTTGTATTCAAGACAAATGGATATTTTTTCAATCCAAAATATAAGTGAACAAGCTTTAAGATGATACCAGTAACTCTACATGCCCAACAATTGACGAGAGCCTGATTCCACCACGATGCCTCACATATTTTTTGCAAGCCATGGGAAACTATCAGTCTGTTGTAAAACCTTTACATCAGCGCCTGCGAACCAGGGCGCTTTCAAACACTTATTGGGTGATCTGTTCATTTTGATGCGTGGTTGTTGGGGTCAGCAGGGTAGTGGAGAGTATTATTTAATTTTAACATCCCGCTTGGAAATACATTTACGTGGGTGGTACGAACTCTTCGACCTCTTAGGTTATCTTTAGTTTTAGTGGAGGTTTTTGTTTTAGTGGAGGTTTTACGCGCTCATAGAGAGAGAAAGATAATATATAGAGAGAAAGAGGGATAGATGATGGAAAGATAGAGGGAGAGGAGAGAGAGAACGAGAGAGAGAGAGAGAAAGATATATAGAGAGAAAGAGGGAGAGATGGTGGAAAGAGAGTGAGAGGGGAGAGAGAGAGAGTCGTTACTGCATAAGGTCATATGAGCGCCAGCAGACTAGAGGTGTTACAAGAGAGTAACAAACATACAAAGAAGAAGGGGAGATAAGGACGATAGATGTTTGATAGGAAAGAAGAAGCAAACCACACCAGAGCACCCACCAACCACCCACGACCTCTTAGATGTAGCAATAAATGTTAGTGCTAACAATTATTTTTCAAAAACATCGCAAGTAGATTGCGGATTTTGAATTTTGCTCGGATGGCGGCATCACGGTCTACTTTTCTAAGACTTTTCAATGAACAAAAGATCATTAACGTGCACACGGGTCACCCGAGATTTGATGTCCATATCCGAAAAGATTACGTGCTCAATCTTAACTACCTTAAAATCATTGGTTAGGAGGAGTGAGACTGAAAAATACCCACATGTCCATGAGGAGCGTTTTAAAATAAATTTGCTTATTTTGGTCTTTTGAATCTTGGCTATTCATATTTAGATAACCAATTCCATCAATGAACAAGAATTCTATATCATATCGCAGCAATAGCACTTCAGTTTGAATAATGTTTCTAGCAAAGAGAGAGAGAGAAGGAGACAGAGAGAGAGAGAGAGAGAGAGAGAGGGAGGGAGAGAGAGAGAGAGCGAGAGAAGGAGACAGAGA
>NW_004797500.1:243687-245329 GCF_000002075.1 Aplysia californica
TGATGATGATGATGATGATGATGATGATGATGATGATGATGATGATGATGATGGGATGATGAAACTAAATATTATACTTAAAACAGGAGATTTCATCTTTATTTACCTTGGTGTTTATTTCAAACAAACAGGTCGAATAGGAGCAAAGTTACACGGAAGTTTGTTATGCTCAAAGTCTGATGTCTTTAAAATGTGGAGTAACCTTCCATGGTTAGGGAGTTCACCCCCCTGTACAGGTTGACAATATGGCTAGTTTCTCAGTTTCATTACAGCAACCCAGAAGAATTTCAGAATATAAAGGGAGAGGGGGGGGGGAGGGTAGGGTAAGGTATGACAGGGTGAAGGGTCAGATGGACTTTATTTTGTAGTGTATTTGTCTGCCAATAATGTCTATTTGAATGGACTTAATATGTTGTGGCAGCGAAATTTTCGACATTGTTCTGAGTCCCTATTGTTTAGTTTTAATACAACTTTCTGTACTCTATATAATTTACGAAGACAGAATGCACAAGCAAGCTATTTAACTATTAAAGTGAAAATGACTGGATCTATCAAATAAAACTTTCAGAAAAAAAACATAGAGAGTCAAAATATATATATATTGCAGAGAGATATATGGTGTAACAGAAACAGATACATAGACATACAAGTCATAATATGTATATTGGTACGTGCATTTCGTTAATGTTTTCATAGTTTCACTGACACGAGGGAGCTTTGCACAGGAAAAACATTTTTGGGAGCCCCATTTTTTTCTGCCAGAAATACCTTCTAATTGTCAAGGGCCAAACAGTTATTTCCTTAAGCTTTCTCCGTGGTATTGTGAAATTGAAGAATGTATTCCAAGTAACCATCCCGCTTTCTTAGGCAATTACTGCTCTCACTGGTTCAAATATTTCATTCTTTGGTGTTTTTTTCTATATCCATTTTTCCAGCTTCAAAAGCTAATCCGATCCTCATCAATTCGAGTACACTAAATAACCTTTAACAATGGTAAACTTTTCTGATTGTTGGTGCCTCTTAGGTCTGGACGTTTTTCAGTACCGACGACCGTTAAGTTACCGGCTACGATATCCCTGATTGATCATCGAGGGCTATCAAGATTTTCCTCACAAAAAAAACAAGGACTACGCACTTAAAAAAAAAAAGAATTGATGTTTGACTTCTGTTTAAAAAAGCACTTAATGCAACAGTACAAGGGTGTATGTTACACAAATTGTATTAACTTCAGTGGATTTGTGGTCCAGGCACTGGTTGTATTTTCTGTAACCTTAACAGCCTATGTTTGTTCAGTGCTTTCGTTTACTTCTTTATTACAGTTAATATTTTTAATTTTTTTCTTTTTTCGCAAAATTTTTAGAACTGTGAGTGTAGGCTAGGAATTGATATATCTGAAGAAGCGGTTATTTTACATCTTTTACGATCTTTCTTATATGTATCCATTTGACGGTTTTCATTTTTTTTCCTTCGCTCTACCTCTATTCTTTCCTCTATTTGGAGTTAAATATCTGCTATAAAATAATTGGGGCTATAGTGTTGATTCACTAATTTTATAGTTAGATATCTAGCTTTGGATAGAACCAAATCTAGTCAAAGCATGCGACTTTCTCAGATACAACTTCTATTCATTTTGCTGGGGGGG
>NW_004797500.1:248341-256535 GCF_000002075.1 Aplysia californica
AATAGACACACAGATTTACACATTATTGAAATCTGGTTTTATATCGGAAGCATCGCGGAGTAGCTATTCATGCGAAACCGCTTTTTTCCACAAACTGGAGAAGCCAAAAATTAAGACGTGTTAGATAATATATCGATACCCATATCGTATACAGGGTTATTCAAAATGTAACACAGTGGTGGGTCTGTGAGACCAGAATAATGATTTATTTTTAGGTTACAGGGTCAGAGCTAGGGTAAGGCTATGGTTAGGTTTAGGTTTTAACGTGAGTTTTGGGATTAGGCTTATGGTAAGCGTTAGCATTAATGTCAGAAGTAAGGTGTCCCAGTTATCAGAAATGTTTAGACACAATTAACTGGCGTCCAAGCCTTTTGGCTCACATAATAATTTGGAGTTAGCTCGATACGTGTATTGATTCTAGCAGTATCTATTTTTTGGCTCCCCATAGGTAGTCAAAGATCAAAGAATTGAGATCAAAGCAATGACTGCTCTGTAGTCGACCCATAAAAGCCAATGCCAATGATTGTCCTGGGAAACGAACACTCGGTATGAGAGCAAATAATAAATTGATATGTCAAACACCCAAAACCTTACCAATAAAAGGCTTGGTTTTATTCCAATTAATGTCATAAATCAATATTGGGCATCAAGGCATCGTCCTCACAAAGTGAAACTTGTACAGCTTTAGCAGGCATTATGCAATTCCAGTCAACGAACTTAATGAAGTTTATTGAAAAGACGCAAATTCCTGTGGGCCTAATGTCTTCGAAGCGACGGTTGCTCCGAGGGGAGATCCCGCCTTAAAGTCGTTCCTGAGCGACTGTTCCCAATGTCCAACGCGGTGTTAAATCTCAACAAAAAGCACCCCAGCTCAAAGGCGTCACACCTGATTTTACTTTCTTCCCTGACTCTTCAACAAGTTTGATTAGGTGATCAACGAGGCGAAATACAGCGCACGACCATCGGACAAACGGCACACGCGATTTCACTATCACTCTCTCACTCTCTCCCTCTCTCACTATCACTATCACTCTCTCACTCTCTCATTCTTGATCCACGCCGCTGAGTTGGCCAAACGGAGGCAGATGATCGATCCACAGAATGAGGAAACAGACAGATGGCACCCGAGAATTACAAAGTTCTATCTGCTCAGTATATTATGGTTTTGAGAAATTTTACGTAAAAAAATGTGAGTGTCCTAAACAAGCTTTTTCAAATGCAATTCATTATTTGAATAACTTGATAACGACTACGAATAATCTTACGATTTTGATAGAGCAGATAGAATATTTGGTTTCTGATCTCATGGTTTTAGTCATAACGACCAAAACTGTCACACAGAAGTTTATCAATCTAAAGTAGCAAGGTGAAGTACAAACATAAAGCCCTTGAATATTTACCCCTATCTGGTAAAAGTGAAGACACATGAGGCAGGAGTAGACACATAGCAACCTACTTGGACTACCTAAACAGAAAGGTGACGGGCGAAGAACAGGCCAATGTAGCTTTTTTTTCCCTCTAAGCATGCCGGCAAAGGAATGAACGGAGAACTATGATCACTGATGTCTGTCTCAGATCTGGCGTCTGTGCCCTAGTGGTTAGGCTACCGGATTCGTCATCGTGAGGTTGCAGGCTCGGGGGTTCGAGCCGCGGGTCTGCTGGGGTAATACGAGTAGTATAGAATGTGAGGCGCATAGAGCTTACTATGGAGCTGGGATTTGTGCTATATAAAGGCTATCTATTATTATTTTGACGATTACGACAGCTGTCCCATCGTTTCTTATTGATGCGTTTGCTGTTTCGTTTATGGGGTTTTGTATGGTTTCTGAGAACACTATTATTGCCAATGGCTGGACAAAGAACAAAAAGAGCCAAAAACATCAAGGCATGAGCTGACCTAAATATGACAGAGAAAGTACGACAGTAAGCTACCGCCAGCACTAGCGAGTCATTGCACGTCAACGTCTGAACCAGAGATGACACCTCCAGATATCCAGATAATGTTGTTTATTTGATTGAGTAGAATCTGATGTATTACGGCACTATCGATACAGTTTAGGTAATGTTAACGCCAAAAGCTGATGCGCTCATCACTGGCAAGTCTAGAGCTAGAGCTATCTATGGATGAACAGGATGGGCCAACATTTGTTGTCTTTTATTGAATTGTTGTTGTTTTTTTGTGTTTGTTTTGTTTTTAGCATCTGTAGTGTTTTTGTTTTAATTATTATGTTTGCTATACCTTAGTACATACAGACAGATAGACAGACAGACAGACAAACAGACACACAAACAGACAGACAGAAATATAGACAGCCAGACAGACAGACAGACAGACAGACAAACAGACAGACAGACAGACAAACAGAAAGACAGACAGACAGAAAGAAAGACAGACAGACAAACAGACAAACAGACAGACAGACAAACAGACAGACAAACAGACAGACAGACGACAGAAACAACATTGGAAAGTAAAGAAGCAGGACCGACCAGTGTTACCCCACAACCACCTCCTTAGCGTCTGATGTCACCGCAAAGTAAATAGGAACTGGTAAGGCGCATAGAGAATCAGAGTTGCAAACACAGTCTATCTTAACATCATTGAAAAAAACTGCAATCGAAAAAATAGTATTAATAATAACAATAAGGAAAATAAGAAGAATAAGAAAACGAATACGAATAAGAATAACAATAAAAATTGGAATTGGAATTAGAATTAGAGTAATAATGACAATAATAATAATGATAATAATAACAATAATAATAATGATGATAATGATAATAGTCGAAAATAATAACAGTATTAATAATGAAAAAAATGGTAATAATAACAATAATAATAATAATAATAATAATAATAATAATAATAATAATAATAATGATAAAAATAATAATAAAAATAATAATATTAATAATAATAACTAAATGATAATGTTCCAGCTACTTACTTTTATACAAGTGAAATCTCCTTATATTATAATTTATTATCGACACAGCTGTATAATATAATCTATTTATCTTGTTCTAGTCCCACAGCGTGTGAGAGTAAGTAGCCACATACTCACACTCATCTACTACTTTAACACGACATGCATACACAAGCGACAGCCGGATTCAGAAATCCCCCGTATAGCAGATGGCAAATTCCGACTGATTATAAACTCTTTGTGGTTTCTCCGGAGCGAACTTCGGTCTCCCTGTCTCTTCTCCTACGTCCGTGAATCGATCTATCGATGGGTGGGTGACTTCCCTCTCCTCGCTGCCTCCTCGCTCCCTCCGCTGGTCCGTTCATTCAAGTTCATCTCAGGCCCAGCCCAGCCCAGCCCAGCCACCAGCTTTGCTTCTTACCCAATTCTCTCGTTTCGGTTACCAATTCTGCCCAGTCTCTCTCTCTCTCTCTTTTTCTCTCTCGCTCTCTCTCTCTCGCTCTCTCGCTCTCTCTCTCTCTCGCTCTCTCTCTCTCTCGCTCTCTCTCTCTCTCTCTCTCTCTCGCTCTCCCCCTTTCTCTCTCTCTCTCTCTCTCTCTCTCTCTCTCTCTCTCTCTCTCTCTCTCTCTCTCTCTCTCTCTCTCTCTCTCTTCCTTCTTCCTTCCTCCCTTTTTTTGCGTACTTTCGCTGTTTTTGTTGTCGTTTGTTGTTGGTTTTTTTTTCGGTTTTGTTTTCTTGGTGTGTTTTTTTTTCCTTTGTCCTTTCTCTCTTTTTTGTTTCCTCTCTGTTGTCCTCCTTCCTTTCTCAGGGAGAAGAAAACATCCAGCTGGGACAACTCGTAATCGATTCAATCCTCACTTCCTTTCTCCATCACCAAACTTCCTGCCAAAGTATTTATCTGTCAACTCTTTCGGCTGCCCGACCGGTCAGACATTGCAAAACTCAGGTATATTACACCCTTCTTTACGACCCGTTTCAAAATTGTGAGGCAGCGTGGTGGAATCAGGCTCTCGTCAATTTTTGGGCATGTAGAGTTATTGGTATCATCTTAAAGCTTGTTCACTTGTCTTTATTTGGATTTAATAAAAAATATCCATTAATCTTGAATATAAATCGAGATATTTGCGAAAGAAGGAGGTGGGGGTCACCTGTTTCCAGACATAAAATTAGTGAGAAAATGGCCGCCAAAGGTTAGTTATTTCCTTAGCTTAAGAGTCCGTGGTAACTGAAAATTTACATTTTTTGTGCCTTTAATCAACGTTTTCCAGAAAAAGCCACACAGAAATCAGTTCTTTAATGAGCATGAAAGGTGTTGAGCTAAAAAACAAAAATTTGATAAAAATCCACAAACCTGCAGAAAAATGCAAGTTTCTTCACTTTGATTATTTTGACGAGAGCCTGATTCCACCACGCTGCCTCACACATTTTCTTTTCTTTAGCTTTTCAGCCCACGAGGTCTTTATAATGCTGTCTCACTTTCTGATGAAAGTTAAGATCTGTCGTAAAAGCTTCCTCTGCAGACAACCCATCATGATTTCTTCCTTGGATTCATTCCGTTCATAATTGGACCCACTCTTATAAGTACACTATAATTTGCATACTTTTCTTCAGTGACTGGATTATTACTCATGTCCGTGTCCTCAGGCTCGCCTAGCTGGTTTTCTTTTTTTTTTGTGGTTTTGTTTTGATTTTTTGTTTGTGCTTTGTTTAAGAACGTGCTTTTTTATTTTTCAATAATACCTAATCATGTTTGTGGTACGAAGCTCAAAGGATAGTTATATATAGTCTCTCAGACTTCTTGATTCCCCCCCCCCCCACCCTGATCTCTTTTTCTAAATCATTCTTCATTTTTTAGTTCAAGTGTATTGAGGAAAATACTCAGATTCATGAGTAAACTCAACGATTTTTTTTTTTTTTATCAGTTCTTTGAAAAAATGTACTGGCAACAAATTGAGACAGGCACATAAACACTCTCTTGCACATAAACACGAAAAACACGGAATCACACACTCACACGAGATTATATTGAAATTAGTTTTAAGGAAAGGCAAAAAAGGATAAGCGGGTAACACCCTTAGAATTGAGAATACAAGACAGTAAGAGCATAGGTTACTCACAAATCAAGACAGATAATGAATTGGCTAGTTTGCTTTTCCTGAGACAACCCCAAGGCAACCAAAATTACAAAACTAATCACACTGAAAACTGCTCTAACAACTACCTGTCCAGGGCGATCACCTGTGCAAACCAAGATTCCTTCTTGCGTTTTGTCTATACAGTTAAAATTATCCAAGACGGCCATAGTCACACTTTAATATTCAGAAATGACATATGATCTATTTGTGCTGCAAGTGCTGTAAAATTTTTATCTCCCCCAAAAAATTTAAAAAAAAATAAATATAAAAGCAACAAACTAGACATACAAAAAAACTCCACAACAGCAAACAAACTTTGAACAGTTTACTCAAAGCTGAGATTACCTGACCTGACAATTCAATTTTACAGTAGGGAATGCATTTAGACACTGACGTTTTAAACACAATGTTGGGGGTTTTAGAGTTCAGAAAAACATGCTGCGAGGTAAAAATGTGAACCTCAGTGTGAAAACGTAATTGTTTTGAACGCAGTGACCTCGTTAGTGTAAATTATTCACAATTGTGCCCATTCAAACTGGGTGTTTCTTTACAATTAAACGAGGATACAAATTCAATATTGGTTTCCATTTTCGAATGGCGAAATATTCATGATTGTCAATAACATTTCAACCCCATGTGAAAACTCCCAGTACACAAAGTCTAGAGATAACTGAGATGTAGTGGTGCAAATTGGGACTCCTGATAGTGAACAGACTGTGCAATTACGGTAACAAATGTAAATGCCCGAGGGAGAGAGGGGGGGAGAGAGAGAGAGAGAGAGAGAGAGAGAGAGAGAGAGAGAGAGAGAGAGAGAAAGAGAGAGAGCAAGAGAGAGAGATAGAGAGAGAGAGAGAGAGAAAGAGAGAGAGAAAGAGAGAGAGATAGAGATAGATATATATATATATATATATATATATATATAGAGAGAGAGAGAGAGAGAGAGAGATAGAGAGAGAAGGTGGGGGTTTTGTGAGGAGGAGGCAGATTACTATTTTGCAGGAACAAATACGAATTAATTATAAAACTAACTCACACGCACAAACGCACACACATACACACACAAACACACACACACACACACAACCCCTTCCTCCCACACACACACACAGACACACATACACACACATACGCACACTAACACACACACACTAACATACACACACACACACACACACACACACACACACACACACACACACACACACACACACACACAAAGAGTCTCTTTCTGTACTCGATCGGTGCTACTACCAGGTCACTAACTCCAAACACACTGGAATTTGTTTGCAAGCTCTGGTCTTCTTGCCCCGCTTTCCGAGGCACGATGACCGCGGGTCATTTCCAAGACAGCCTGATTATACAGCCAGTTGTACTGGGAGGGTGGACGGACCAGATTCTAAGTCACTAATGTCTCCCAGAACCTCGCAGTTCCCGCGTCAATGACGTCTGTCTCTCGGGCCTGGACTCCCAATTAGCGGTCAGCACGACTGGGTCTCTGTCGGTATCGAAGGGAAGGGGACGGCGACTTTTCGATAATGGTGTCGAGGAAAGCTGAGAACGCGATACTGCCCTGTTGCGTAATCGGTGTTTTTGATATTCATCAGATATTATAAGTTTTCACTGTTTAGTTTTGGTAAAAAAAAAAAAGCATAAACAACCCTCCCCCCCCCAAAAAAAAACAACAACAACCCAACAACTAACAAACGAACAAATAAACAAAAACAACAACAACAGCACAGCAACAAAAAAAACAAAAAACAAAAACAACAACACAACAACAAAAAACCAAACAAACCAAAAAAACAACAACACAACAAAAAAACAACAACAAACAAATAAACGAACAAAACAAAACAAAACAAACCCACATAATAATGTTGGGCGAGGTAACTTGTGCTTTGAGTGGGCAGAAATTAGCGGAGGGGGTGAATTGGGTTAACGAATTCTGCACAAGCAAGTTTTACAAACATTATTACAACATATATTACTCCAGGAAACACTCGAAAAAACCATAAACGTTCTCGATTACCCAGAAACTATAACATTATAGATCTATCTGCGGATCACATGCGCTATACGCTAACAAATTGAAAAGAGATTTTTGGTCTTTGTATCACTGCACATTCAACGTATTCGGGAACAAATCATTGCTAACAATATACCTATGAACCTGACATAATCGTATTTATTCACTATTATGAGTAGACGTTGTAGCAACAGAAGCCCAAAAGCACATCTGTCCCATTTGTGAGGCAGCGTGGTGGAATAAGGCTCTCGTCAAAATAATCAAAGTGAAGAAACTTGCTTTTTTCTGTTGGTTTGTGAATTTTTATCAAATTTTTGTTTTTTGGCTCAATACCTTTCATGCCCTTTAAGAACTCATTTCTGTGAGGATGATTCTGATAAACGTCAATTAAAGGCACCAACAATGTAAATTATCAGTTACCACTGACTCTGGAGATAAGGAAATAAATAATTTTCTCACTAATTTTACCTCTGAAAACAGGTGATCCCCATCTCTTTCATTCGCAAATATCTCGACTTATATTGATCATAAATGGATATTTCTTTCATCCAAATAAAGACGAGTGAACAAGTGTTAAGATGATACCAATAACTCTATACGCACAAAAATTGACGAGAGCCTGATTCCACCACGTTGTGACACGTTTTTAGTCACTATAATGAGTAGACGTTGTAGCAACAGAAGCGCAAAGCCCAAAAGCACAGCAGACCCATTTTCTTCACACAGCTCAGACCCGAATATACGGCACAGGACACGAAGGTATTCATAAACACACGATGTTTCAATATAGTGACATTTTAAAATGAAAACTATATACATTTTAAATACTATGTAAATCAACACAATTTTTACCGTTCTATTTGCACCCACAGAAATTTTCCCAAAGGGACACTACATTATTACCTTTTTTTCCGAGTATTGTAATAACAATTGTACAGAATCAAGACCTGGGGCGCACAGAGCACCCCCCACCCCCTCCCCAATCTAACTTTCCCCCTTCCGCACCCTCCATCCCTGCCCCCCTCTCACGTAACTTGTTTTAGATAGAGGCAGGGGAATCCCTCTCCATGGACTCCAGTCTCGCCGAATGTCATTCTCATCCGCTC
>NW_004797500.1:257067-258554 GCF_000002075.1 Aplysia californica
GAGAGAGAGAGAGAGAGAGAGAGAGAGAGTGTGTGTGTGTGTGGGTGTGGGTGTGTGTGTGTGGGTGTGTGTGGTGTGAGTGTGTGTGTGTGTGTGTCAAATTGAATCTAGAAAATATTCTTGTGTCTTTACAGAGAGAAAGTCATTCTTGCCAGACTTTCGCTCATTAGAGGGGGTACTTCATCAAAGAACACCAGTGTTAGAGAAAAATAAAACTCGTGGCTGTCAATTCTTAGAGAGTCCCTCATTAGTGAACAACCAAATTCATATCCATGATTGCACCTGTTAACACGAGAGTGTTTTACTATTTTCAAAACAAAAAAGAGAAGCAAAGAAAAAGTAAAATTCTCCAAAATGCACATACGGTAACAGGAAGTAAAGCAGCAAAAGTTTCTCCGTGTGTGAATCTTACGAAAAGAAACATGTGTGGAAGTAGAATAATAATATATCTACTCTAATCTCTCCTCTATTTCTGTGTATGCTATTCATTAGTAACACCTCAAACCTTCGATGTTTATATCACCTCATATGTGTGTGTGCCTAAAGAAAGGTACCAAACGTCGGATTTTAACCATTTTAAGTTAATGGTTGTATCCAATAGGACATTCAATGCTAAACACATTGGTTTTTGAATTTTTGAGATATCTAAAGTAGTTTTTTAAAATGTTGCGCATTTCGCGAGGTAGGTTATAAAGTATTAATTTTGAGAAAATTAGCTTCTAAGTTTAGAAAACATACACATATTTTTAAAAAAACGATGATTCAAATGTTTTTAATGTATTTATTCATGGAAAATTCATTTACAATTCGGCATTCAGTTGACATCAATATCACGATTAGAATTCAATGATAAAACTTAGCGGTGAAGGGAAAAGAATAGATTTTAACACCTTTTAAAAGCAGTTTTGATTACTTTTTTAAAACATACCCAACCCTGAAAATAATTCAAAATAAAACATTTAGAAGTCAAAGCAACGAAACGCGAAAACTCTTTTAACACATCGTTAAAAAAATGGTGGAACTATCATTTGTTATGGTAACACATTTTGGTCAAAAAGAGATTTTTTGTCATTGGCAGCCTGTAGCTCAAATGGTCTCTGGCGACATTTGGTTCCTTTCTTAAGGCACACACACACATATTTGTGTTCCAAGTGTTGTTACACTTTTTTTTGTTGGAAACTCAACTCAAACCAAAAACGTGCGTAACCCAAGTTCCGTTGTGTTACAGCCGGCTAACCCTTTCTGGCTACTAAAGCGTCCAATTCAATTGACAATATAAACCAATTCCCCCTTCCCTCCCCCTCTTCAAGCACACACAAACAAACACACAAACACACACACACAACATACACAACACACTACACATACACACACAACACACACATATGCACACACACACATACACCAACAAACACACACACACACACACCAACAAACACACACACAACACACTACACATACACATACATAAACACACACTGCCACAC
>NW_004797500.1:260347-261392 GCF_000002075.1 Aplysia californica
CACAACACACACACACACACTCACACACACACACACACACACAACACACACACACACACTCACACACACACTCACACACACACTCACACATAGAGAGGACAGCAATAACGACGTGTGTGGTATGTAACGTTAGGAACTTCGCTGTCGCACGAAGAAAACCCTATATCTCCCAAGTGGGACGACTTTTTAAAAACCCCATATCTCTGTTTTTCTGCGGGGATATACGTAATTGTATTCCTTTCAGTCCAGGTTGATCTTGACAGGCAAGGCCAAAACCGCCTTAAAAATAATCTTAACACTGTCGATAGAGGCGTAAAAACAACTACATTAAAAATGTATAGCAATGACACCCGTCACTTTTGCAAAACTCTGATCCTGTCTACGTAGGGTATCAGACAGATCATAATATATTATATTTTCCTGATTCCAGTGCTTGTCTGGGTATCGCAGTCTCGTCTCCTAGATCCGTCTGGCCAATTGACCGAAAGCCATACACCCTCTCCTTCCTTACTTCCTGATTGCCCACATCCTCATGTTTTCCAAAATGTGGGAGCACCAGAGGAAGAAAATATAAACATAAAGTAACATTATTCTTGCACTTTAACACGATTCTGTTTGTTATCTGCTCAAAGAGTTCTCTTTATTTTGCTTAGTAGCGTTAAAATCCAAAGATTAAGAGTAACTTTCAAGGACGTGCAAATGAGATTAATAGCTTTCCATGGAAGTCACATCATCAAGTAAGGGTACATTTTTGTTTTGTTTTTGTTTTTGTTTTATTGGTGAACTTGGAAAAAAAATTCGAAGATCATTCTTTTTTAAATAGTGTATTCCTTTTTATTCAGCTCACACAGTGATGTTCCTGTATTGTGGACAGGTGTATTCTGCAATTTAGGGAGGCACAGTTGTGGATGAGGCAAATACCAAAGGTCTCAATGTGCCAAGATGTGAGAAGGTGGACAGGGACAGGCAAGCGTGACGTCGACTGCTCTGTGCCCTATTTACATTTACCTGATGGTATTATATATATATGGTTATATATATATAT
>NW_004797500.1:262102-264934 GCF_000002075.1 Aplysia californica
AGAGAGAGAGAGAGAGAGAGAGAGTATGAAAGTACATTTTGCAAAAGCCACGTCCTACCGTTACTTTTCTATTCGGCCTTCAGACACCCTTTGTTTGCTTGTGTAACAGTTGGTATTTCCTCCTCCCACAACGTCACAGCCACACGTCTCAGGTCCTGGTCGTGGTTTTTGAACTTTGTTAAGTTTGTCCACGTCATGGATCAGATTCGAAACCCTATGTTTTGGTAAGTTTGGTAGCCTTTCTATCTTATTTTATTTTATTCTTTTATCTCAAAAGACACACACTCCTCTCCCCCCTACCCACCTTCCCCTTCAAAAAAAGAAAAAATGACGTGGCAAGCCAGTCGCCCGAAAAACTACACCCACATAAAGTGAAGCTGTTTGTGCAGGATCAATTTCATGGTCGTGGAACCTGTTATTGAAAGTCATCCGGGAACGGTAAACACACAGACTCGTTGTCAACAGGAGTAAGTAATTTCAAACAAAGGCACACGCTGTTCTGTTTGTATCTCCTTTTGTCCAGCTGTGCTCTACAAATATGTATATCTCCTGTGTTAGTATTCAGTTTGAAAATTACTCAAGTAAACGTAAATGGTAGCAGATATCATACTGTTTATCAATCGTGTCGTATGATACTCGTCAATAATACGGTTCGTCGGCCCCGTTTAGAAAGAGGGGTCAAAACAGCGATGTATATGTCCCCAGACATCTTGAATGTAGTATAATACAATGAAACAGTCCTTGGACATATTATCATTATTGAAAAAAAGCCCAGCTGTCAATGCGATTGAAAACAAAACAACATCACCACCATATAGATCAAGGACACCATATTTTTTCACAAACAGACACGGACTTTCCATTACATTATTGAGACTGTTGTTAAAGAAAATGAATGCAAGAAGTAATGTTTGAATGTAATGAAAGCAGTTTCATGATACCGACTAAAGAAGTAGTAGATTTTTTAAAGCTCAAAAACAGGAGGTCAAATGTAACACAAGAATCAATGTAAAGCGAAGTGTCACAATATCTACAATATTTTTTGTCTCGTACAAAGTACAGTGTGATAAAAAAAAATCTCAACTAAACAACTTTTCTATTTACAAATCTCAAACATTTTTACTAGAATGTTGTAATTTGGAACGGATATAATTAAAAAAGCAATGATCTTTGACATAATATTCATAAAGAAAAAAAATGAGTTTTCGAAAACGGAAATGGCTTTTATAAAAACCGCCTTTAAACACGAAACGCACCAATTTAAAAGATCAAGTAAGGAGATCATGACATGATTGGTTTGTTTATTCCCCCTACCTTTTCTTTTTAAAATCTAATCTTTCTATCCCTGTAACATTTGCACAACATTTCTTTTCTCTTACAAAGTTTATCAAAATATTTGTAAAATTCTGGAATTCCAAGAACCAGTGCTCCATGTCCTTCTTTGGATTCGACACATACGCGTCCTTCGTAATCTTCAGTTGTGGCCAAACACAAACACCCACCCAACCACGTGTACTCAAAGCCACACACCTTGTATACTTTGCGGTATGGAGTTGTTTCTAGAGACAATAGGGGGTAGGTGATGTTGCCGAACTGGACAGCATTTGTGGAATTAACGTAAAATCCTGAAAGGCGAATATGGGCTTTGGCAAGGAATCAAATGCCATAGAGGAAATATTCACACTTTATAATACAATGGAGGAATCATGAACACATTGCTACCCGTCCTCTGATCCATGTCAGCTTCGCGAACAGGAAAATGGTACAGTCGTAGGTGAAGATCTGCATTAAAAATGCAGACCGCCTCGATGTAGGAAAATCCTAGCTGCAGAGATGTTATCTACGGACAGACGTGCCACGTGGCACTGAATGATGCATCTTTGTGACTTTTAAAGGGGTGCAAAGGGTGTGTGTTTGACCTGAAGTGGTAATTTTGTCTTGGAGTTTTTATTTCCGATTCTCTAGGGGTTCTAACGGATAGACCATTTTCACTCTTGACATCAAAGGAGGCCTTAAGGACACTTTAACATTATTATCGCACCTTTTGAGAAACTTACGAAATAGGTTGGTGGTGAGGAAAAGTTTAATACAAAAAACTCTCTGCTCTTTACTAATCTTAACCATGATCACCACAGGAAAAGGAAACGACAAAAACTGTCTGCAAAAATCTGTTGGCCTCTTAGAATACCGTAGCTTTCAATATGGCTAAATTGTTGGGACGTTTAGTGATAGGCCTAATGCGAATCTAGTGCGCCATGCTCCAAAAAGGGGACATAGTTGAAAATGGGTTGTTTCCTTACATGCTATGTAAAGAAAAACTATTTTGTGGATTTATCCTCAATGAGTATTAGAGAAATTCCTTTTGCCATCAAAGTGTCGTGCCTAAATTTGAAGCATAAAACGTCGTTGTGGAGGAAAATATTTACCCAAAGAATGGTGTGTAGTGGTTTTTCTGGGATCACCCAGCATTTGTGAGGCAGCGTGGTGGAATCAGGCTCTCGTCAAAATGATAAAATCGAAGAAAACAGCAGATTTCTCCCTGCTTCGCAATCTTTATCAAATTTTTGTTTTTTGATTCAACACCTTTTATGTCCATATACAAACACATTCCTTTGAGGATTTCACCGAAAACGTTGATTAAAGGTACAAAAATATAAATTTACAGTTTCTATGGACTCTCCAGCTTTCGAATTTATCTAGCTTTGGCGGCCATTTTCTCGTTAATTTTACCCCCACATCCTTCAATACAAAATATCACAACTTGTATTGAAGATTGATGGGTAATGTTTTCATTGAAAGCAAGACAAATGAACAAGCTTTAAGATGATACCA
>NW_004797500.1:271376-289442 GCF_000002075.1 Aplysia californica
ATTCTCGGGAGAGGAACATACAACTTTGTTCAGTATGTCACGTTGTTTGCTGGATGATCTATTCCGCTCGGCCCGATTTGGCAATGACAAGCAGAGTTTAAGCAGTCAACTTTAATCTAAACCATGAAGAGGCCTACGTAGAACGGTCACATAAACTTTTTAAAAAACCCATAATTAATTGATAATAGTAAATAGCAGTATGCTGTACGTTACCAAGAAAATTTACTGAACTCTTTTATCTCCGTGGGAGATAGACTATATGCTAAAAAGACAAAACGTCACTAAATAAAATTAATTTTCACTAATTTTAGTAATTAATTCAAAACAAGTCGACCTGTTTTGATAGTTCTTTATCTAATGAATGAACTCCCGACAAAAAGAGACCTGTTTTGGGCAATTGCCGAAAAGTAATTTGAAGTCAAACCCATAAAGGAATGTGCCCCAGCCGCTGCCAGCGACTCACCGGCACGGCAGAAGATTCCGAGACGTCTCCGGCGAGCACCCAGGAACTATTCGGAGACGTACTCCTGCACACAGATGCACTGCTTTTTTTCTTTTTTTGAGGGGGGGGGGGGCAAACTGCGTATCGTTTCCTGCAGGTCACACCTATTATAGACACAAAATTAGAAAATTTCAAACCTAACTGCAAGATATACAATTATGGGTTAAAATATGTGGCACGCTCCCCCCCTCACCCCCACCCCGGTAACCCCCAGATTCTTTTACTTGGTCTAGAGGCACACATTTTGATTTGTCTATCTCCGTCGGAGACGTCTCCGAATAGATACAGCACACCGGGCACAGTGATTCCGACCGCGAGCCGCTGTGGTCAGAAGTAGTCAATGTGCATTACTGTTGCATATATTTCCCATTTTAAAATCACGTCACAAGTGTATATTATGTAGGACATACTATCATTTGTAAATATGTATAAACATTTCTATGACAAAAACAGTCAAGGGGTGAGGTTGGAAACAGTATATAACGCAAGCACTAAAAAGTGTAGAAAACAAGGAAATACTCACTCACGGTAATAATAAAAATCTTCCGATATGAACATACACAAGCAATACAATGTGGGCGAAGATATTGACGAGAATCGCACACTGCATGTGGTAACAGGCAAGCGAATAATTATAATGCAAAGTAAAGTTGAATACAGCGAATAGATGAAAAAAAAACGAAAAGAAAAAATCAATAATAGTAGCGAAAATCAAAATCTCTTAAAGGACCACACCCACCTCCTCCCATCTCCCTAATCCCCCCCCCCCCCCCTCTTTTCTTCTAAAAAAAAAGTCAAATAAATGATACAAACAAAACAAAACTAAAACAGAAGAACAACAGTAAAGAAACCAAACAAAACCCAAACAAAACATCCACCAATAATACAAAGGAATTTCTCTTCCACCCAAACCCCCGCCCCCAACACACATACACACACACACACACACACACACACACACACACACACACACACACACACACGCACACACAAACACACATCCACAGAATAAAAAAATACGAAACATAAGAAAAACAAACAGACTCACAAACAAAAACTAGGTACATGTCATTGCACTTTCTACCATGGGCTGGATCGTACTTCTTTCGCCACATCATTGCACAAGTCAACAGTGTACGATGGGGGGAGGGAGGAATGTGGGTCCGAAAGAAGAGTTTTCTACAACAGACAGACAAAAACTGTTGGCCTAAAACTTTACAAAATTAGTCATTTTCAAATAATAATAATAATAATAATAATAATATTAATGATAACAATGATAATGATAATGATAATAATAATAATAATAATATTAATAATAATACAATAATAATAATAATTATTATTATAATAATAGTAAAAAATAGTATAAGTAATAATAATGATAATAAATATGACAATAATGATGATAACAATAATAACAATAATATAATATTAATAATAATAACAACAACAATAATAATAATAATAATAATATTAATAATAATAATAATAATAATAATAATAATAATAATAATAATAATAATAATAAATAATAATATAATAATAGCAATAATGAGACTAATAGTTTTTAACTAAATGTTGCTGCAATTTCGTCCTCCTCGACTATAATATTATTATTTGTCTATACGATTTAGAAGGCGAGCAGAAAGACAGCCCGAGAAACAAGATAAAAGTTCTTCTGTTTGTTTTGTTTGTTTTTGTAAAGTGTTTTACGGCGCTCGCAACTGCATAAGGTCATATGAGCGCGCGGGACACACCTAATATTTTCAGTTGGTAGGAAATTTTGAATTTTGCCCGGGTGGCGGCCGAAGCCTACTCTTATCGATTTTAGACCACCAAGGGATCTTTAACGTGCTCAACTTGCCCACGGGCCCTCCGAGATTTTTCGCCCTTTTCCGAAAAGGCTAGGTGTAGATCTTTCATACCAGAAGATCAGGGGTGTGGCAGAAAGACAGCAGTAAGGAGGAGCCATAAAGGAGTAGAAAGGCTGCAGAAAGAGTCAGGAGCCCAGAGGAGGGGGCAAAGGAGGTGAAGGGGTGGGGGCAGTAAGTGGAAATGAAAGCAGACAACAGAACATTGCTAGAGAGCAGGAAGGGAGGTGAAAGGAGACAATTTTAGGGAAGAAAATTTTTCGGTCGCTACCCGGATTCGAACCCGGGACCTTTGAATGAGAGGCCAACACCTTAACCTCTAGGCCACGAGAGCCCCCCAAAATTCTTCTCAATCTGGATTCAAACTCATGTCTCCGGCGTATGACAGTTAAAACTTCGTGCCGCCACTACATCGCAGATGACGACATAATGAAGTTGCGAGGAGACAAAACGTAACATACCAACAGCTGTTGTACGATAGTGTGACGCGTTTTGGGATATTACGTGAGACAATGTGGTGGAATCAGGCGCTCGTCAAAATAATGATATAGATGAAGCGGGCATTTTTCTGCCGATTTGGCCATTTATTTCGAGTTTTTGTTTTTTTGGCTCAACACCTTTAATCCTTTAATACTATATAAAAATTAATTTATGTCTGGATTTTAAAATAAAACGTTAATTAAAGGCACAAAAAATTTAATTTTCGTTTCCCAAGGACTCTTAAGTTAGGGAAATTATTAAACTTTGGCAGCCTTTTTCTCGATAAATTTACATCCGAAATCAAGTGACCTTCTCTTTCTTTAGTCAGAAATATTTCGATTTTTTTTTTCAAGAAAAAAATTAAGATGTTACCATTAACTCAGCATGTCCAAAAATTGACGAGCGCCTGGTTCCAGCGTGTTGAGACACTTAATATAATAAATAAATAATGTGCTTTTCACTAGACTTTTCAGCAATGTTTTTATTTTCTTTTAAAGGGGAGTATTTTTTTTTTGGCGCTGCTCCTGCGGCGACAAGGTCGTGTTTACATCGGTTCTGCTTGTTTTGGGGCTCTTTTACTGTTTCTGTTTGGACTGTGTGTCTGAAACTTTCCTTATTCCACCATGGAGGTGCAGTGCAGTGTTCGGACTTTTAAGTGCATTTTTTGGTGTTTAATTTTATTGACATTTTTCGGTGAAATAAGACCTTTACCAAACTACTCGCCATTTTCCACCATTACGTATAGCCCAGCCATGTTATTAAACCTCTGCCCCTAGTGCCTGAGCTCTTGTCACCATGCTCAGTACGACTTCCCGCAACAACAGAAACGGAAGAGGGGGAAGAAAGGAGGGATTAGGGAAAAAAACAAGCGTAGGAAAGCCAGACCCTTTGTACCAGCTATTGTGTTTGGCAACACTAGGTCTTTAAACAACAAATTAGAAGAACTGTCAACATGCTGTCGACATTTTAAAGAATACCGTGACGCTTCGTTTCTTGCGTTCACCGAGACATGGTTTGAATCAACGATGGCCGACTCAACAGCACACATGGACGACTTTCATATTTTTCGCTGCGACCGAACCCCTGCTGCCGGAAAGACCAAAGGTGGCGGCGTGTGCCTCTATGTTAACCACCGCTGGAATGTGTTACGGAGCGGGTTGTCCCAGCCCGTGAGACATGTATTTACTTGGCATAATGTCCTGTCTTGTTGTGCGTTTGCGTGAGTGCACCTTTAAGTCTAACCTTTGTAACGTCTACTGCCATTGTTAACGACCAAGACAAATTTCTCCCTGCGAGATGAATAAAGATTGTCATTGTCATTGTCATTGTTATTGTCATTATACATTCAAAATTTGCGACGAAAACTCTTCAAAACCAATAAATCTCGACCAATATATTGGTTTCCATGACAACTGTAAACTGGTGTATTTCACCTGTCAGTTTTAAATCCTGCTTGTCCCCACCCATAATCCCCTCCTCCGTCCTCTCACTCCCCTCCTCCGTCCTCTCACTCCCGTCTTCCATCCTCTCACTCCCGTCTTCCGTCCTCTCACTTCCCGCGTCCTTATTGCAGTCTTAGAATACATTGTATTATTCTGTAACTTGAAGTTGGGAGATATTAAAAAATACCAGAAATAACAAAGTGTTGTCCTTCAGACATGAATCCAACGTCGTTTGGAAGACAAAAAGAAAGCGAAGAAATAAAATCAACAAGCCTCCCCCTCTTAATGGATGAAGTGAAAAATTGTTTACGAATATGGCGAGTCGTGTTATTATTTTGGTATAATTTAATTTGCGTACATTTTAAGGAGTAGCAGCATTAGGAGTACAGTATATTTTTATTTTCAGCAAAGGGTACGATCTTATCTTGTCTTTCTCATCCATCGCATCAGTCGTTACATCCGTCTGGTATAAACACTCATTAATGTTTTCAAAATTCAGAAACACGCTTGCCTTTTCAGGCTAAGCTTTAGGATTGAAAACAACTCGGAGAAAATGAAGCCAAAACAGATTTTTTTAAATCCAAAAAAGGGAAAATAAGAAAAAAAAAAAAAAAAGAAAAGAGCTCGGAGGCTATCGGTCCCCTCAGACAGCGGTTGTTTCCCCTTCTCGACTGAAGTGGTGGCATCGGCTAAAAACCTGGTTCCGGTTTGACTTTTCGGGAATGTCCCGCCCACCACGAGGAGCACCGCCATTACCCGGGCAGTACAGAGGAGCGCAGAGCAGTACAGAGTAGCACAGAGTAGCACAGAGTAGCACAGAGTAGCACAGAGTAGCACAGAGCAGCACAGAGCAGTACAGAGTAGCACAGAGCAGCAGCACAGAGCAGCACAGAGCAGCACAGAGCAGCAGCAAGAGCAGCAAGAGCAGCACAGAGCAGCACAGAGCGGCACAGAGCAGCACAGATCAGCAGCACAGAGCAGCACAGAACAGCACAGAGTAGCACAGATCAGCAGCACAGAGCAGCACAGAGCAGCACAGAGCAGCACAGAGCAGCACAGAGCAGCACAGAGCAGCTCTCGTGACCCAGAGGTTAAGGAGTTCGCCTCTCATTCAAAGGTCCCGTGTACGAATCCGGGTAGCGACGGAAACATTTTCTTCTCTAAAATCCTCTCCTTTGACCATCTTTCCTACTCTCTAGCAATGTTCTGTCGTCTGCTTTCGCCCCCTATTTCTGCCCCCACTCCCCTCACCTCCTTTGCCCCCTCCTCTGGGCTCCAGACTCTTTCTGCAGCCTTTCTACTGCTACTCTTTGGCTCCTTCTTTCTGCTGTCTGTCAGCCACCCCCCTGATCTTCTGGTAGGAAAAATCTACACCTAGCCTTCTCGGACAGGGGCGAAAAATCTCGGATGTCACGTGTGCAAGTTGTGCACGTTATAGATCCCTTAGTAGTCTTAAAATCGATAACAGTAGGCTCCGACCGCAACAAGAGCAAAATTCAAAATGTCCTACTAACTGAAAATGTTTAGTGTGTCCTACACGCTCATACGACCTTATGCAGTTGCGAGCGCCGTAAAACATTATCCCCCAAAAAGGAACACAAAAGAGCAGCACAGAGTTGCACCGAGCAGCACAGAGGCGTGATGGGAAATAATTGCAGGATGTGCCGGGACAGAGTCCCCACTTGCGGCTGTAAGGCATTTCCGGAACAAAAAAACAAAACAAAAACAAAAGATAAAAAAAACCGGTCGCTTTTGGGAGACTAAAAGATAAAAATAACTTAAATAGGAAAATAATGCTTCACAGTCGTTATCTGGTCGGGAGGTTGGGGGGGGGGGTAGGGAGGAGAGGGGGGGGGGGTGAGAGTTGGAGAGGGCGGTTGGTGAGAGGGGAGGGGAGTGGGGTTGGTGGGAGGAGAAGAGGCAGGGGGGGGGGGGTGTCTGATCTATTTGGTGATTAGTGACGATATTTTTGGAGGGTTTTTTAGGTGGGTGTTTATTTTTTGTCTTCTTTTTCCTTCTATAAAAAATAGGAAACGTTTCGGGTGTTGGTGTTCTTTTTTGTCCTTGTCTTTGTTACCCATACCCGTACGCCCTGGGGTCATTTTGTACCCCCGGGGTTGTATTCTTCACATTTTAGAATACTTCTAGTTCGAAGATCTCTTTCAAACTTTCAGCATTTCTCAGAAAATCTCAAACCAACTGACACGATCTCTCATTTTATATAGACTCTAGCCTGACACCCAATTCCACACCAGCGAGGTGAGGAACATTCGTGTAAATTTTAATGTGAGGCATGGTGGTGAAATCAGGCGCTCGCCAAAACTATGAACTCAAAAGTGATGCAGCGTGGTGGAATCAGGCTCTCGTCCAAATAATCAAAGTGAAGAATCTTGCATTTTTCCGCAGGTTTGTGAATTTTTATAAAAAAATAAAAACGTTGATTAAAGGCACACAACTGTAAATTTTCAGTTACCGCGGACTCTTAAGCTAAAGAAATAACTAATTCGTGGCGGCCATTTTCTCACTAATTTTACCTCTGAAAACAGGTGACCCCCACCTCCTTTTTTCGCAAATATCTCGACTTGTATTCAAGATAAATGGATATAATTTTCATCCAAATAAAAACAAGAAAACAAGCTTTAAGATGATACAAATAACTCTACATGCCCAAAAATTGTCGAGAGCCTGATTCCACCACGCTGCCTCACAAATAAAGTGGCATTTTTTCTGACCACTGGGCAATATTTTCTTATTTCCTTTTTTGGCTCAGAACTTTTTATGCCCATTAAAAAACACATTTCTGGGTGGATTTTACTTAGAAACATTGATTGAAAGCACACAAAATGTCATTGTTCAGTTTCCCAGAACTTTCAAACTATGGAAATTACTAAACGTTGATCGCCATTTTCTGGTAAATGTCACCCCTTAAAACCAGGCGACCTTGACTTCTAATCAACATAGATGGATTTTTTCCTCTTCGAAAGCAAAGCAAAACGTACAGGCTTTATGGTGATACCTGTAACCCCCATGTGCCCCAAAAAATTGACGACCGCCTGATTCCACTGCGTCGCGACACAAATTGCTTTTCCAAGGACACTACATCTGACCCCTGATGGGGTCTGCGATCGCAAGTCCAAGGCATGTATTTTTGCTCTTACAAGGAGATACAAATCTTTAGTTAGTTTCATATAAACAGTTAAATGTGGTTGTTGTTTTGTTTTATCTATATCTCTGTATTGGCGAATGTTTCATCTCTCTGGTTATACATTCAACATTTTTCTACACTATTAGTATCATTGCGTCTCTTATTTCTTGTCCACTCTTTGAGTAGTTTCATACCCACAGTTAAACGTTGGGTTGTTTTTTTTAAAGCTGTATCTCAATTGCGCATATTGTTCATCTCTCCGTCTATACATTAAAATATTTTTTTTCCACTATTAGAAATGTAATGTCTCATATTTCTTTTCCAATATTATATCACGTCTGATCCTGAGTGTTTCTTTGCTCCTACAAAGAGATACCAATCTTTGGGTCGTTTTTCGTCTACAGTTAAATGTTGGGTTTCTTTTTTAGCTATATTTCAATATTGGCGAATGTTTCATCTCTCTGGTTATATTTTTTTTATTGCTTCGCTATTAGTATCAGTATGTCTCATATTTCTTTTCCAATATTTTATCAGGTCTGAATCTGAATGTATTTTTGCTCTTAAAGGAGATACAAATATTTGGTTGTTTCAAATCTACAGGTAAAAGTTGTTGGTTTTTGTTTAAGCTATATCTCAATAATGGCGAATGTTTCAATCTATGGTTATACATTTTTTTTAAAGTTTCACTATTAGTAATATTGAGTCTCATATTCTTGTTCAATCTTTGGGTAGTTTCATACATGCTGTTAAATATTGCTTTTTTCCAAAGCTGTATCTCAATATATTAGGCGAATATTTCATCTCTAGTTATACATTTTAAAAAATTGTTTCGCTATTAGTATCATAATGTCTCATATTTCTTGTCCAATCTTTGGGGAGTTTCATACATATAGTTAAATGAAGTTTTTTTTAAAGCTATATCTCAATATATTGGCGAATGTTTTATCTCTCTGCAAATGGTTATACATAAAAAAAAGATTATTACGCTATTAGTCTCATACTTCTTGTCCAACACTTTATAATGTCTGATCCTGAATTAACTTGTAAATTCCTTAAATTCCTAGAGTATCACCGATGATACAAAAACAACTTCATTATGTTTAAGTTTCTTTGGTAAATCAAAGCTGGTGTTTTGTTTGGAATAGTCATATAAGACTCCATAAGTGGTTTATAAAAATTTGTTTGCCATTCCATCAGCAACTGGGTTTACTGGAGTGTAAAAAAAAACCCCCCCCCCCCCCCAAAAAAAAAAAAAAGAAAGAAAAGAAATGGAAACATTAAAAACAAAACCATCAAAAGATTTAGCGGGTAATAGAGACTCAAGCACACTAATACCTGGGAGATCTCCTCACACGAAATAAATCTCAATTCGCGCCAACGACTAATAGTTTCCCAATATACCCACAGATTGCCTATTTCAGGACGGGAGCAGCCTGGCTGAGGCGAGGACAAACACGTTCAGACCGCTCGTCACGTGACGTCTGGCGAGCCACAGGGAGTCCGACTTCCATATAAGAAGCAAAAACAGATCCTAAACCCGATTAAGCCCACTCCTACCCTTCCCCTTAGTTTTAGGAAGAGTTTTACGGCACTTGCAACACAATAAGGTCATATAAGTGCCGCTACCCCTCCCCACCCCTCCCCCATTTGTAAAGTACAAAGAAGAAGGAAGGGAAAGCCCATATCCTGCACATAGATCTCACCAATAATATACAAAAGAAAAATAAGTATAGACAATGTTTCTACTAATAACACACTGGAAACAGTATATGTGAGGCAGCGTGGTGGAATCAGTGCTCGTCAAAATAATGTAAAATGTAGAAACTTGCATTTTTCCGCAGGTTTGTGAATTTTTATCAATTTTTTTTTTGCTCAACACCTTTCATGATCATTAAAGAACTCATTTCTGTGTGGGTTTTTCTGAAAAACGTTGATTAAAGGCACAAAAAAATGTAAATTATCAGTTACCATGAACTCTTAAGCTAAGGAAATAACTAATCTTTGGCGGCCATTTTCTCACTAATTTTACCTCTGAAAACAGATGACCCCCACCTCCTTCTTTTCCAAATATCTCGACTTGCATTCAAGAGAAATCGATACTTTTTTCATCCAAATAAAGACAAGTGAACATCCTTTAAAATGATACCATTAACTCTACACACCCCAGAATTGACGAGAGCCTGATTCCACCACGTTGCCTCACATGTTATTATAATATTATTGATATCACGTAGAGGACCAAAAACTCCTATCCTGGGCATAGAACTCACCAACAACATGTACAAAAATATTAGATGTTGACTTTGAATGTTTGAACTCTTAACACACTAGAGATAGTACTTTATTAAATCTATGAAGACACGTGATAATACTATAATATCAGCCTGGATAGTGACTGTGACCCTGTTATTTGAGTCACAACGTGGTGGAATCAGGCGCTCGCCAATTCTTGGGCATATGGGGTTATTAGTACCATCTTACTGTAAGTTCATTTGCCTTCCTTTCTGTGAAAAGAAATATTCATCCATCTTGAGTAGAAGTCAAAATATTAGCGATTGAAGGAGGTCAGGGTCGCCTGGTTTCAGGGGTAAAATTAGTGAGATTATGGCCGCCAAAATTTGATAACTTCCATAACCTGAGACTCCTTGGAAACTGAAACTTCAAATATTATTGGGTCCCTTTCATCAATGTTTTTTAGAAAACCCACACAAAAAATGTTTTTAAATGGACATAAAAGGTGTTGAGCCCCAAAAAATATTCGAAAATTTGATGATCGATCCCACTTACCGCCGATTTCTTTGAACAATCATTATATTAACGCGCACCTGATTTCACCGCGATGCCTCACATTACATCTTCACCCGCACCTCGTCGACTGCCAGTCTGTACTCCAGACACGTGATCAGTCCTCCTTAACTCAATCCCACGTGACCATGAGCGGAGATGTTTGGTGTTTCAAATTTCTAAATTTGGCCAGCTCGTATCTGGATCGGGAAAATTTGGCCAGCTCGTACTGAAGTCGTTTCTTCAACTAGATTAAGGCGATACCTCGATAGAGGGCTCAACGAAACCGAAGGAAATCGAATTCTTGAAACTAAATCAATTACCATTTTGGGCCTGTCCTCAGTATTTGCCACATGTTTTTGGACGTGGCTCTCATGAACGCAGCCCTGATAAAATAAAATTAAAACCAGAGCAAATAAAGAAACCAACGAAAAACAAAAAAACACAAAAAACAAGCAAAATATCCGGAGTTCATTCAAACATTTTTCTACAACCAAATTATTTGTGATGTTTCATTGTACACATGTTTTGCTTTCCTAGAGTCGTATTTAGAGGCTTATCTAGATAATGAAAGAATGCGCTGGTGAACAATTAGCCACTTGAAGTGAAGTGCATATTATAAAGGTGTTATTTTGACTAGCCCCCTTCACAACTTAAATAACCAATGGATGTGATGCACAGTTTTGACTGTTCGTTACCACACGCACACATTACAATGACAAGGATAACTTCTGTTCTTCTTGCAATAAGAATTTTGTGTTGGTTGATTACAATACTACGGTGTTACAACGTTAATGTGCACTTATGCACACACACAATGATGAGAGATGTCATAAATATTACGCGCTGAAACACCTACAATAATTTTAAAAAATGCTCTCTCTCTCTCTCTCTCTCTCTCTCTCTCTCTCTCTCTCTCTCTCTCTCTGTCTCTGTCTCTCTCTCTCTCTCTCTCTCTCTCTCTCTCTCTCTCTCTTTCTTTCTAAATGTTTTATTTGTTACACTGTGTTTAGAAACATTACTCCTTTTGGTACGAATAAATGTCTATCTATCTGTTTTTATTCTTCTTCCGTCACTCAACATTCTCTTGAGATGGAGCCCTATGTAGGCATGTACTATTTTACCTCGCATCTACTAGAATCGTGTTTCCCACTCAAGCCAGGTTATGTATCTTATATACTTCCAAGAATGTTACTTCCTAATATATATATATATATATATATATATATATACATATATATAAATATATATATATATATATATATATATATATATATATATATATATATATGTATATATATATACATTGCTTTTGGGTGGACCCAGTGAACCATTATATATAGCAAAACGTAAGAGAAGAATAGAAACAAAAAGAAACGAAAAGAAAAGACAAGATAAGAAAAGATAGGGAAGAAAAGAAAAGATAAGAAATAACGATGAGAAAAGATAAGAAAAGAAAATATAAGATAAGAAAAGATGAGAAAAGAAAAATATAAGAAAAGAAATGAAAAGATAAGAACAGGAAAAGAAAGGAAATAAAACAAAACAAAACAAAACAAACAACCCTCGCCCTTTAAGTCCTCCCCAAGGCCGCTATTTCGCCATACGCAGGCCCCTGATAGCATGTCTATATCCGAGCTCAGCCGCCCTGACAGCTTGTCTGAGAGGACTTCTTTCCAGCTGCGTGTGGCCAGCCTCAGTGACAACACTTGTCTTCAGTAGCTCAAGGATGTCTGGGTTATCTGCTCCTTCTTGCCATCTCGTCTATGTTTTCTTGTAACATTATCCTGAAATATATCCCTTTTCCGATCGGTTGTGCATATCATTATTTGAGCAAAGTGTTGCCTTTCCATCCTTCTTATTGTTTCAAGGAATATTTTTTTTTTATTGTTGTTGTAATTCTTTTAGTATTCATACTTTGTTTTCGTTTTAGTTTTTATCACATTTCTTAGCCCGAAATAAAACTTTTTCTAACTTCTGTTCAATCTCACATGATGTTTATGATTCAGATCAGAAGTTGCCTGGAAAAATATCAGTCAGTAGTCGTAGGTTTAGCTTCTTTGGTTTCTTTTTTGTCCACCTTGCAACGAGGTATGTCCATAATTAATAAAATATTGTTTGAATTTTGGAGTCGATATTTTCAGACAGAAAAATTTTGATTTGTTGACGTCTTAGTCCTTTGTGGCTTTTAGTTCAAAATTTCAAATGAAGTTCTCAGGAAATTATTCGGATCCTCCATGGTTTGTTAATAGAGTTTGTCAGTATAACGGTTATATATATATATATATATATATATATATGTATATATACGTTTTCATCACATTATGTTTGCCCCTACAATCCGTTCCACGAATGAAAATACATTATTCTCACAGTCCAAGGCCAGGTAAGGTGGTTATAAATTCATTGATAACTTAATGACGTTGAAATCAGTTCATTCAAAAATATCCCCAAACTAAACCTAACTAAATTCTTGTTAAACGTAATACGATTTTGCTCTCTGATTTCCAATGGTCACGCAAGTTAACGGCGTTTATTGTAGAGGTTCAATTTTTAATAATATGGAGAAGCCCCCCCCCCCCAAAAAAAAAATAAAGAAGCAAATTACTTTGCTTTGCATTTGTGTTCTCTTTTCCCTCTGAATAACACTCATCCGGATTTTTAAAAGAATAGTAATTTGATGAATTATAATATATATATATACACACAGACACTTTTATATACATATATATATATATATATATATATATATATATATATATATATATATACATATTAATATATTGTTCTTGCATTATACTGGAACAAACATGTTCAGCATATTTGAAATTGCCTTGTAATTATGTTAAATATAGGTTCACTGTGTTAAGTAAAGCTTGTCGTGGGAGCAGGCGGATTAAATCAAAGCGTCCTGGATTGTTTCCACATCTTATTTTTAAAAATGAGTCAAGTCTGTCTGCTTCACACTTCTTTGAATGAAGGCTAATAGATTTCCATTTTGACAAAAGTGCACTTCTATTTACATTTGCGATGTACGTCACAGATGTCTATTCGTTTGCTGGCTTTATCATTTTATGATATTTATAAATGTGTTATATAAAGAAAAAAAGAAGAAAAAAATACCCCCCCCCCCCCCAAAAAAAAAAATTTTTTTTAGAAATTAAAAAAATCACCAAACAATACAAAAACGATAAAAACACACCAAAAAGACGCCGTTCAGAAATCGATGTCTCAAAAGAATACCACTCTCAAAGCAAATCTCGTTTACTGCAGGAACATTGTAAAAAGTGAAAAAAAAAACAAAAAAACAACCAAACTAAACGTTCTCAGCCACTCTCTGCGGAAATCAAAGTCAGTATAATGATATGACGACACACGCCAGAGAAGACGAGACAACACAGCCTCTGAGTTTCCTGTCTGGATGTTTCTAAATCAAGGGTATATCTTTTCACAATTATCCAAACATACATATATTATCATACCATGTTTAAGTCCAGCTGTCCTGCTGGTTTTCTCGAAAAAAAAAAACCCAAACAAACCTCAAGATGTCTTAAAAACCTTTACCTTTCATACCACTTTATTCAATTTGCTTACTTTCTATCACCTTAAACATAACTTGTCGAGTCACTTCACTTAGCAAGGCTTGAATCGGTGAGTATCGTATGTGAATTCAAGGTGAATGTAACTACCAACTAGTAGCCGCTTGCACTACGTCAAGTGGATTCCGAATAAATTCTCATTCTTATCTCATTAATTGTGAGGTATCGTGGTGGAGTCAGGCTCTCGTCAATTTTTGGGCATGTAAAGTTATTCGTATCATCTTAAAGCTTGTTCACTTGCCTTTATTTAGATGGAAAAAATATCCATTAATCTTGCAAAGATTAGTTATTTCCATAGCTTAATAGTCCTTGGTAACTGAAAATTTACATTTATTATTGTGCCTTTAAGCAACGTTTTTCAGAAAAATCCACACAGAAATGAGTTCGTTAATGGGCATGACAGGTGTTGAGCCCAAATACAAAAATTCGATAAAAATTCACCAACCTGCTGAAAAATACAAGATTCTTCACTTTGATTTTTTGACGAGAGCCTGATTCCACCACGCTGCCTCACATTTATTGGCACTGCAGACCGGTTTTATTTTTGCTCTCCCTGGATGCCTTCTTATCGACAGCTTTCTCTAGAGACAAGTCCCATAGTTCTATACTCCTGTGATTTAACATGTCTCAAACTGGCTGCTTTGTACAAACAATAAGGTGTTTATAGACCTGTGCTGATAATTTGTCGCCTGACCTTTTTCGAGATATTTGTACCTTTAAAATATTATGTTGGTAAAAGTGGCCCATTGAGAACTTCAGTGTTTTTTTCTGTTTTGTTTTGTTTTGTTTTTTGTTGTCGTTGTTGTTTGTTTTGGTTGTTTCTGCCTTTCTATATCTATCGTGTTTTAGGTTAAGTTCAAGCTTCCGGCGGGGGACAACTTTCTGCTAAGAAATATTTACTGTGGAATCAAAGCTGTCCTAAGTTTAATTTTGCGTCTCAAGAATACTTACGTCATTCAGACTTGCCCGCACGCCACGACCCCGCATGTCATTTGCATACCATGCAAATCAAGACAATCAACGTCAATTTTCTTAGTAGGAACACTGAAAGCGAAGTATCTTCAAAGCCCCCACCTCCCTCACTCCCCCACCCCCGCATCTCTCCTCCATTGTCTCTTCTCCCGTGAACCTCACTCTTGTTTGTTTCGGTATCTCATACGACACACAATTCGGTGGGCGGGTGATTTTTTAAATTTATATATATATTTGTTTAAAAATTATTTTATTTTAATTTTTTTAATTTTAATTTTTTTTTTTTTTTTTTGGGGGGGGGGGAGAAAAGGAGGCGTCTGTGATACATCCTTCTTCATTTCATTTTCACTATAAGACCGTTACAATTTCGATGTGTTCGTCTTTACTTTATAAAACGAGAAAAAAACCAACCCACGCACAAGTCGGTGGCTGTTTTATCCTTCATTTAGCGACCGACGACCAAGACATGACCTCATTCTTCACGAGTCCTGAGTACGGCAAATAGTAATCTCCTTCCATGCAGCTATAATACAATTTGTGCTGATCCCACTAACTGGGTGGATCTAAGAGCCTTGTTTGAGGAATTTCTCCTAGCTTCCATCAGATAGCATGCTCTTGAAAGTACATCCTGCATTTTAGGACGCGTTTTGGCGTTTTCTGAGCTCATGGGATGTCTAGATTAATGTTCAAGGTCGAAAACGGACAATAATATTCTTGTTTTGACAGCCGTGCAAGAATAGGAATATAGACCCGTCGGCGTAGTTGAAACACCTGCTGTTATTGTAGAAGTAAGCACTTCGAAGTTGCTTTTGTTGCTTTTGGAACTGATTACAATATTCCTCATTAAAAGATTGTTGTTGTTGTTGTTGTTGTTAGCGATCCAGCAGCATCTGAGCGTTAACTCTTCTGCGTGATGCCATTCGGTAATAGGTGCATGTTTGTTCTAATTGTTGTCTTGAGGAGTAGAGGCAATTAGATGTTTGGGGTAGCTTGGGAAGAAAACATCCCCTTAAATCAGTTAGTTTTCTACAGAAGAACAGATGATGTTCCAGTGTCTCTGAGGGGTAGTCACATAGTGGGCAGGCAGCAGACTGCTTTACTCCAATTCGGTTGAGATGCTACATTAAAAGATTAACAGTGGATGGTTGGCGGGTGCTCTGGTGTGGTTTGCTTCTCTTTTCCTATCAAACATCTATCGTCCTTATCTCCCCTTCTTCTGTTTTATGTTTGTTACTTTTTTGTAACACCTCTAATCTTCTGGCGCATATAGTATGACCTTATGCAGTTGCTAGCACCGTAAAACCTGTACTGAAAACCCCCCAAAAACCCATTAACATAACTAAATCGAACTACACTTACATGGGGATGTGTTAATATTGGACACATTAACGATTCGTTTTAAATGGGTAATTTTGAAACACAAACGTACGTAATATCAGTAGAGTAAACTGTCATTTATTAATATTATAAAATGATCCGAAGACGAAATTTTTTTCTTCGATTTGAATGGATTTGTTTTCTTTCTTTAAAGAGCGAATGTGGCTTGAGTTCATAGCAGGATGATAAACCAAAAAGGAAGATAAATAAATGGGAGAAGGGAAGGAGATTCATAAATTTTAATTGCCTGTGTTTAATAGGTCGGGTTGTTTTGTGTGTGTGTGTATGTGTGTGTGTGTGTTTGTGTGAGAGAGAGAGAAAGAGAGAGAGAGAGAGACAGAGGGAGAGAGAGAGAGAGAGAGAAACACAGAGAGAGACAGGGATAAAGAGAGAAAGAGAGAGAGACAGACAGACAGAGAGAGAGAGAGAGAGAGAAAGAGAGAGAGAGAAAGAGAGAGAGAGAGAAAGAGAGAGAGATAGAGAGAGACAGAGAGAAAGACAGAGAGAGGGTGGAGGGGGTGGGGTGGTGGGGAGGTGAAAATATCATTGCAAAACATCTTTTCACCCGTCTTGTTAATGACATCTTTCCCTCACACGATGACCATGCCCTCCAGCTTCAGCAATGTCACTCTGTCCTCTACATTATAGCTCTATTATCCCGAGCGTCCAACCCATGAAAACACATTGGGATTAATGAGGAAGGAATTTTAATCACGCTAAAGCTGTTTGTATTGAGCCGTTTATAACCAGGGACAGACACGCAATATGGGCAGACAGAGGAAGAGAAGGTGACAAAAGCGATAGAATTAGAGGTGAGCTTAATGTGTAGACAATGGTAACAATACGGTCATAGAGAAAGAGAGATTCAGGTGAATAGGGGCAGTTTTAGAGGGGAAGAAAGAGAGAGAGAGAGAGAGAGAGAGAGAGAGAGAGAGAGAGAGAGAGAGAGAGAGAGAGAGAGAGAGAGGGAGAGAGAGAGAAAGAAAGAGAAGGGAGATAAATTGATGGTGAGTGAGAAAGAGATGGGAGACAAAGAGAGACACAGAGAAAGACACAGAGAGAAATAGAGAGGGTGAGAGAGAGAGAGAAAGAAAGAGAGAGAGAGAGAAAGAGAGAGAGAGAGAGAGAGAGAGAGAGGGAGAGAGAGAGAGAGAGAGAGAGAGAGAGAGAGAGAGAGAGAGAGAGAGAGAGGGGGGGGGGGAGAAAAGGGGAAATAGAAAGAAAGAGTGAAAGAGAAATTGGCTGGGTAGCAGACAAACAGACGAACAGGCAGAGAAGACAGACAGATAGACATAAAAAAGACAGAGAGACAATTGTTTGTCTGATCCATTAACTAACAATAAGTATTACTTGCACTTCGTTGAACAGAATAACCATCAGTCTGCACCATCACACACACCGTGTACCCACTTACTTCTCCCCTCTCATCCACCCTCTTACTTTCTCTTTCTATCTCTCTCTCTCTCTCTTCTCTCTCTCTCTCTTTCTTTCTCTCTCTCTCTCTCTCTCTCTCTCTTTCTCTCTCTCTCTCTCTCTCCCTCTATTTCTTTCTCTCTTCTTCTCTATCTGTCTAACCCTCCCTCTCTCTCTCTCTCTCTCTCTCTCTCACTCTCTCTCTCTCTCTTTCTCTCTCTCTCTCTCTCTTTCTCTCTCTTTTTCTATCTCTCTAACCCCCCCCTCTCTCTCTCTCTCTCTCTCTCTCTCTCTCTCTCTCTCTCTCTCTCTCTCTCTCTCTCAGCTTCTATCTATCTCTTCAAATGAATGTTTTACGTGATGTGATGTTGGTCAATTGCCTTAAACACTGAATAAACTTACTACTATCTCTCTCTTTCTAACCCTGTCTCTCCTTTTCCCCTTTTCTCTAAGTCTTTTTTCTCTCCCCCCCCCCTCT
>NW_004797500.1:289852-292802 GCF_000002075.1 Aplysia californica
CCCCACCAGAAAAAAATAGAAAAAAACCCAAATAAAAAACAACAAAACACCAATGTTTCTGAAATCGAAATGAATTCCTCATCAGGTTCTCGGCAACGTAAAGAACAGTCGTAATTTGTGGAATGACGTGGTGAAAACAGGCGCTCGTCAATTTTAGGGCATGTGGAGTTATTGGTATTATCTTAAAGGTTGTTCAGTTGTCTTTCTATTGGTGAAAAAGAAATCCATGAACACTGAAAACTTACATTTTTGTGTCTTTAATCAACGTTTTTCTATAGAAATCCACATACTAATGTGTTCTTAATTGGATAACTATGGTGTTTAGCGAAAGAACCAAAAATCGACAAAAAATGCCAAACTGATAGAAAATTGCCAGTTTCTTCATTTTCATTATTTTGACAAGCGCCTGATTTCACCACGCTGCCTCACCAGTTCTTTGTTATCAAGCTGCTGAGCAGTGAGAAGGACCCCGGCTTAAATCCTCCAAAAGCCTTTCGTAAACTTCTTAGCTTTTTTTTATTTCTCTTTCCTTCAAGAATGTCAATGGCTGGCTATCCGACCTCTAGTTCAAGTCCTCTCTTCAGAGATCGATGTTTCTTTTTTGACCCTGCGTTTAAAACCATGTCCTAATATTGAACGCGATTTAAACGCAGGCTTTAACAACACGCGTGTTGTAAAGCGGAATGCAGTCCTATTATACAAATCGGATCTACATGATCGAATTAGGTATGGCAACTTTATCATTTTGTAAATGTAATTCCATTAGCTTAGTATGCACAGAAATTCCCACTGTGTGCTATAGGTTTTGGTTGAGGTTCTTTTATTTTCTTTTCTTTTTTTCTTTTGCGTTGTTGTTTTTGTTTTTTGGTCATGCCCAAAATATCTCCACCAAGATTCTGACTGAACCTATACCTATGGACTTACTGGTGGGTCTTGATGAGAAGGGGAACCATCTCTGGACCTGAGGTTCCGTAGACATTACTATAAAAGAAACAACCATCAACCATTGAGCGTGCAACGATTTCATTATTCTTTGACACCGTATAGAGGCTGAGTTGACACAGTCTAGCATTATGTGAAGCATCATGGTGAAATCAGGCGCTCGTTAAAATAATGGAATCAAAGAAACCAGCATTTTTCTGGACGTTGGGGAATTGTTAAGGAATTTTCATTTTTGACACAACACATTTTATATACGTTTAAAAACACATTTCTGCACTCTATGAAAGTTACGCAAAATCATTGATTAAAAGCACAACACAGGTAAATTTGCATTTCCAAAGAACTCTCAAGCTTGGAAAGTTACCAGTCTTTGGCGGCCACATTCACTCTAATTTTACTTCTAAAACCAGGCGACTCCACATCTCTTTCAAACACAAATATCTCAAGTTCTGTTTAAGATGAATGGGTAGCTTTTATCATCGAAATATAGACATATAAACACGCTTTAAGACGATACCAATAACCCCAACATGCCCAAAAATTGACGAGCGCCTGATTCCACCACGCCATAACACATAATATATAGCTCTGGAGTGGGTCTGATACATGCCTGCCTGCCACTGCTTATCCGTGCCGTGTGAGATACAATAAACCGTGGAGCAATTATACGCACAATCCATTTTTAGATACCAATCAATTTGGAATTAAACCCGTGCCTTTTGTGTTAGATGCGCAGATCCTAAGCATAAGCATGACTTACACTATCAACTAACATGACGTGATTTATTTCACGTATGAACATGGCTTCCATATATTAGGCTAAATCAATTGTTGCTACCACCCCCCCCCCTTTCCCCCACCGTCCCAGGAGAGTATTATGTGAGGCATCGTGGTGAAATCAGGTGCTCGTAAGAATAATGAAATCGAAGAAAACGGCATTTTCCAGCCAGTTTGGCGATTTTTTTTTCAAATTCTTGATATTTACCTCAGAACCATTTATGTCTATTTCATAACGAATTTCCGTACTGATTTTTATTGAAAAACACTGAATAAAGGCACAAATAATGTAAATTTTGATTTCCCAAGTCTCCTAATCAATGGAAGTTACCAAATCTTGGCGGCCATTTTCTCGAAAAATTGACCTCCGAAATTAGGTGGCCCCCCCACCTTTTTTAATCGGTAATATCTGGACTTCTATTCAAGATAGATGGGGGTTTTCTTTCATCAAATGCAATACAAATGAATAAGCTTTAAGATTATAACAATAACCGAACATGCCCAAAATTTGACGAGCGCCCGATTCCACCGCGTCGTGACACATATTTTGCTGTATGTCTCATGGAGGTTGTGTTGTCAGTCTCCATGCAGGCATGACGTCTGGTGTGATTTACATCTATCACTATTTATAACTCACACATTGATGCCTTCGTTCTTTTAAAGATTTCTTTTTGTCTAGTAACCTATATGACCTAGGGTGTTGCGAGTGCGTGACATCTCCATCGTACCTAACTGAGAACAGATGCTGGTTTATTATTTTTTTTAGAAATCAAATGCGAAAAAGAACAACCAACACCTAAGCTATTATTTGAGGGGCAGGCAAGTAGTGTGACCCAGAAAGTAAAGGATTTTCCTCGGTTTTTCGAAGCTGGTCTTAATTAAGAAACGTTCGACCAGAATGGCTGTCGATTGTTACACAAATTATCCAGGGGAATAATCGTGCGTCTGACAATTCGGCACCCCCCATTACATATAAACGAGCCCCGCACTAGGTGAATTTCGAGGACTTTTGCAATCGAGAGAGAAGGCGAATCGATAGCCCTGTGGCAGCTGACCCGATAAACTCTAATAAAGCACATCCCATCTGCTGACCATTTTTCGGTGGATTTAACAGATAAAGGCCTCGAGCGACGTTTATTTCAGGAAATACGTCTTGTTTGACCTACTACTACTGATAAAAGATTTGGTAGACTTAAAGCGGTCATAGAAACTACGCTATGTGCCCTCGTTC
>NW_004797500.1:293082-296421 GCF_000002075.1 Aplysia californica
TCCTCTACACCCCCCTCCCCCCGTCCTCTCTCTCTTGCTCTTTCAAAAACTACCCCCTCCCCCCTCAACCCAATTCCCCACTACGGCCCAACCTTTCACCCTTTCACCCATATCACACGCACCTGATCACACCTCTACTACACTCCTGCTGCAAAACCCTCCCTCCCCCCCCCCCCCCCCCCCCCCCCCCCCCCCCCCCCCCCCCCCCCCCCCCCCCCCCCCCCCCCCCCCCCCCCCCCCCCCCCCCCCCCCCCCCCCCTTTCTAAACCTCCCAACCTGCCCCTCGTATTTCCCTGGGCACCAGAAGAAAGTCTCTTGGGAAGGAAAACCATTACCTTTCGACACCGAATCATGCAATACAATACCAGATGCGAATTGCTAACAAGGTTGTTAAATCTGTCTGCTCAATGTTTTATGGTCTTCGTTCAGCGCACAAGTGAACGACAGTCGTTTTGGAGTACGGGAACTGGTCTCTTAATGTGGCTGTACGCTGCACCACCATTGACACAATCAAGACAATTTTCATAAAAATTGAGGCAGCGTGGTGGAATCAGGTTCTCGTCAATTTTGTGCATGTAGTCTTTTTGGTATCGTCTTAAAGCTTGTTTACTTGTCTTTATTTGGATGAAAAAATATGCATTTATCTTGAATACAAGTCGTGATATTTGCGAAAGAAGGAGGTGGGATTCACCTATTTTCAGAGGTAAAATTAGTGGGGAAATGGCCGCCAAAGATTAGTTATTTCCTTAGCTAATGAGTCCGTGGTAACTAAACATTTACATTTTCTGTTCCTTTAATCAACGTTTTTCTGAAAAATCCACACATACATGAGTTCTTTAATGGGTATGAAAGATGTTGAGACAAAAAACAAAAATTTGATAAAAATTCACAAACCTGCGGAAAAATGCAAGTTTCTTGACTTTGATTATTTTGACGACAGCCTGATTCCACCACGCTGCCTCCCAAATGTTGGGGTCAACTCAGTCTGCAGGGGAAACAATCCCAAAAGAAAGACCGAGAAACTGGATAAAATATGCCCCAAACTCAGGAACATCATTTACCGTTAGTTACGAGGACATACACTTCCAAACAGACAATCACTGGTAACCAAGACTTATGAAAGTGGTTTAAGGGTCCAATTCTTGGCCTTTCTTCTTTACACACACGCACGCCACAATCACTTCCTTCTCCCATTTTTATGGTGGATTTTCGAACAGTTAATTGTGGTGATAAAGAATCAAGCTTGATTCAGGACTGCCTCCTTTTTTTTTTCTTTTTTTTTCGTTCTCCGAGTTTGTTTTTCACTCTTTATCTTCCTTTTCCTCTCCCTGGCTCTGTCTGTCTGTCTGCCTGTCTGTCTGTCTGTTTGTCTGTCTGTCTGATTTCTCCCTCGTGCTGTTTTGCTTGTTGTGTGTGTATAATCACATGTTATTATCGACAAGGGGATAAAAATATGGGAATGTAAGAATTTGCCGACGTTCTTAATATTCTTTTTTCAAAGGGAATTCAGTAGCTACTCCATGTCTGCAGGCATCTCCAATTAGATAAGCATAACCTTCTGATTTCAGAAAATCACAGGCAAAGTCTTAGACAGGAGAACCTAACAGAAGAAGGATAAAGTAAACTTATTGGTATGGATAACACACAGACACCAAGGCTACTCATAAGTCTTCGAGACCATTCTGATCCATCTAATATTGTATCTTTGACAGGCTCAGATGTAACATGCCCAACCTTTTCAAGCTGTGCTTCTTTGTCATTGCTATTGCTGTATACGTGGTTTCGTTTGCTCAAGCTCAAGGAGTAATCTTTTTTTAGATGTTCAGAACTCTAAATGAAAAAACCCCACTAAAAATAGAAAACGTTATTTAGGCACACATATTAAGAGAATGAAACAGAATCCTCTCTCCCGAAAAATCTTACTTTGTGGGCTGCGCAATGTTTCCAAAGCTATGTATTTTCTTCCTCAAGCGCGCTTTTGTGGCTTCTTTTTTTCGACCCCAACTCAGCACTCTTGAAAAACCAAACCTTTTATCGTAGGGCTTTTTCGAGTGTACGTAGTCGCTGTTAGTTGTCTGAGAGGGCCTGTGTTGTTTAGTAAAAGGTGAGGCAGCGTGGTGGAATCAGGCTCTCGTCAAAATAACTAAAGTGAAGAAACTTGCATTTTTCCGCAGCTTTGTGAATTTTTATCAAATTTTTGTTTTTTGCCTCAACACCTTTCATGCCATTTGAAGAACTCATTTCTGTGTGGATTTTTCTGAAAAACATTGAATAAAGGCACAAAAACTGTAAATTTTCAGGTACCACGGACTCTTAAGCTAAGGAAATAACTAATTTTGGGGGGCCATTTTCTCACTAATTTTACCACTGAAAACAGGTGACCCACACCTCTTTTTTTCGCAAATATCTTGACTTGTATTCAAGATAAATGGATATTTTTCATCCAATTAAAGACAAGTGAACAAGCTTTAAGATGATACCAATAACTCTACAGGCCCAAAAATTGACGAGAGCCTGATTCCTCCACGCCACCTCACAAATGTGTTCCTAGAGATAAATGACACGATTTGACATATCGAAGTCTCTCAGACAGATTCTTTTCCCTTTCAAGGTCTTGTGAGACTGTTACAGTACGAAAGAGCTGGACTAAGGATATTGCGTAAGACTGTTATTACAGAAATTGTTGGGAAATCGGATTTGTGTGAGATTTGAGTGGGCGGTACAAAGTGGAAAACATTTATCAGCTCGAAGGGGGGGACGTTTAGTTGGAGAGCTGTATTGAAAACAGGAGTACTAGTCGCGTCTTATTTTCTTACTTTACTTTCACTTTTACTTTTTCATCCTCTATTGCCGTTAAGCGTCGAGGGGAGATGCAGTTTTCTATGGTAGACCAGCTCCGCAGCTCTTTCAGTTGTGATGTTACGTTTTCTCAGGGTTTCCTTGACACCCTCTATCCACCTTTTGCGTGGCCTTCCTCTTCCTTTATAGCCTGAGTGCTTGGTGTTTTAAGCTCTCGAGGTTGGCTGGTCAGGTGACAAACGTTACAGGTGGTCAAACTATTTTATCCTCTGTCTTTCTATGTAGCGCTGGTAGGACTCAGTGCCGATAGCTGCTCTTACGTCTTCATTTCTCTGCCGTCTTATTTTCTAACCAAAAGAAAACGAATAAGATCAAGACACAGTCTGAGAGAGACAGGGAGAGGATGGGAGAAAAAGATATACAAAGAGTGAGAGACTGAGAGAGTGAAAGAGGTAGAGTGAAGAGAGATAGAGGTAATTTATGGTATGGATAGACAGATAAAGAGAGATAAAGAGAAAGAGGGAGAGAGAGAGAGAGAGA
>NW_004797500.1:297153-299809 GCF_000002075.1 Aplysia californica
TCTCTCTCTCTCTCTCTTTCTCTCACTCCCTCTCTGTCTATCTCTTTCTCACTTTCTCTCTCTTTCTCTCTCTTTCACACACACACACACACACACTTACACACACAGACACAGACAGACACACACAGACACACACTCACACACATACACATATACACAAAAGAAACACTCATTTTTCGTATCCATAGTCCCAGGACCACGTATCAGTAAAGCTAAAAGAACCCCATAAAGCAGTGCTCATCAGGGTTGAGAATTTTTTGGGGAAAAAAAAGCTTTTTTAAAGCTACAATTGGAAATTCGTCGTCGCATTACGTAATCCTTACGCTAGAAATGAAGCAAAAATGGGCTCCAGTTGTAAAATGATTGACACATACAATTCTAACGTGATAAAAAAAGCTGACACCTATCAATCTAAATCAAAAGAATAGCTCAAAACCAGCCATTATTATTGTAAAGGTTTTGAGAAACCTCCAAAATTTAGTACAGAAAGGGGAGGCCGATTAAAAAAGAGATAGGAAGACTGAAGGAGGAAATTTCCTGTGGCAGTTTAGTATTTGAAAAGCTGTTTTAAAAACAAATAAAGCGCTGACTTTAACGGACATGTTATTTATTGAAGAAATGCAATCTGAACCTACAGCAATGCAAGGGAAGCTGGAATGTTAAGAAAACGTGGGCTCGAGGAATTTTAACAGGGGGTCGCTTTTCAGAAAGAGAATGTAACATGATGCTGCAATTATGTCAGTAAAATCTGTAACAACGAGAATGAGGATGAGAATATTCTGAAGAGTACAGAAAAAGGCCGTGAATTGGTAACATTAGTCTACAGAGGTTGAGGATACTTTCCAGACAGACAGCCCCCAGACAATAATGATACACGCACGAACAAGAGCGAACCAGAACCTAGAGGGCGAGAAAGGGAATGTGGGGGCCCGATAATGAGTAGGTTAGCATCCTGGGTAAAGACGCATTGAAGACGAATATGACAGTCGGGAAACTGGTATCAGAATAAGACAATGAGGAACAAGAAGTAGATCGCTAGCCTCGTGATTCAACCGCCTAAGTGCCAGGAGACAAATTTTTCAGGAGATGCAAAAGACTATTATATTTCATTGTGCTCGTACCTATGAATCTGAAATTCGGATTATATGTTATGATATGATATAGAACGATGGTCTGTAAGTAACGTTTTTGAAAAAACGCTTTCTTACATAAGTTGCTGGACATAGGCGGTTTAGACCTACCAAAATCTGTGTGTTTCAACCGCCTAAGTGACAGTATTGCGGCGTTTGAATCATGTTCATGAACGCCAATCGACGAGCAGGCTATCCTTGCCCAATACAACCTGGAAAAACAACATCAACACAACACCTAGATCTAATGCCTCCTTCAGTAGAGACAGCTGGTGGGAGCGTTCAATAATGGTGCGTCCCCACGAACCAGGGAAGGGTTAAGGGAACTGTGACTCGTGACTTGTAACGATAGAATCAGGCGCTTGTTATTACATTTTTTTACATTAAGAAAGATTTATTGTTATATTATTCAAGCGTATTTCTTTGCCTAGCTCTTATTTAAAATAAATTATCCATCCATTTATCATGAACAGACGTCAAGTTATTTGAAACTGAAGAAGGTTGTGGTCACCCAGTGTTAGAGGAAAGTTAGCGAGAAAATGGCCTTCAATGTTTGGTGATTTTCATTGCTTAAGTGTCCGTGAGAAACTGATTTTTTTCTTCTTTTTGCGCCTTTCATCAACCTGTTTCAGTAACATCCACTGACTCGTGTTTTTAATGGACATGAAGTTGTCTTGTTGGAAAAAATCTTTAAAAATCGCAGAAAAATATCGATTACAAAAAAAAATTCGTTATATTGACGAGCACTTGATTTCATCACTATGTAACTCAATTATGTTATGTTAAGTAGTAGTAGTACAGGGTTTTGCGGCGCTCGCAACTGCATAAGGACATATGAGCGCGCTATGTTATGTTTCAATTTAGCGTTTGACATGACCATGATACAGTTGTGCCATGTTGCTACTGCGTAGAAAGTTAGGACAAAAGCATAACCTACACTAGTAAAGTAACAAAGCAAATCTCAACGACTGCCAAATGACTATACAATGTTCATAGTGTTTGCCCGAGAGAACAAAACAAAATTTGTTAAAAAGCAACAAAAACTACACAATACGAAAGCACCCAACATGGACAACATTAATCTTTCAAAAAAACATAATATTTGAAATCGTAAAAAGACGTTTGCGTGGCGAGATAACTCGCTAGACGAATTCATTTTTTACTATCAAAGACTACATTAAAGGCATAATCATTGTCTGGAATGAGGACAAATCTTTTGCTAATAGCTCCTGTGATATGTTCTAGTGTGGTCTAACTATCTCTTCACTTCACCCGACTTTTCATTTGGTGGGCAATGTATAGTTTAAATGTATAGTACCAGACGCCGCAATGGCTTGTATCGAGGTCTGTGACAGACAGTACACTGACGCCACTTTTGCATAAAGTTCGATTAACGTTCGCACCTGTCAGTCACAGTGGTTGTTCTGTCTAGTGTCTTTGGATTCTCTCTACCCCTCTTTACGTTTCTTTTACGATTGGATTCTTTCTCGCTCTTTCTTTCTCCCCCCCCCTTTCTCTCTCTCTCT
>NW_004797500.1:302154-309654 GCF_000002075.1 Aplysia californica
GAAGAAGAAGAAGAAGAAGAAGAAGAAGAAGAAGAAGAAGAAGAAGAAGAAGAGCGAGAAGAAGATTCATCCCTTTAATTTCTGACAATAACCAATGTATCTGCAGGGGAGAATTATTCTTATTAGAAAAAAAGAAATAAAGGTCAAAATGACTTGTGTCTTCTATTTCGACCAATATGACTAAATCTGGAAGAGAAAAGTGATGTCCACGTTTTGAGCATTTATTATGAAAAGTTTCATTTCCATTCGTGAATGTGCTCAGATTGTGGGCTTCTGTCTTGACATCCGAATGTTTTATTCATGAAGCCTCATAATTTGACTTGTTGCCCACTGTGACTGCTGCTCTCCAAGAGGGTAAGGGCAGAGTACACCGACAGAAGTTACGATGGTCTAGAAACTATCATGTAAACAGTAACATAAAATAGAGCTGCAATGTTGATCTGAAGAGATGACAATATAAAGTATTTTGTCTCTATTCTCACCTCTCTACAAAAAAACATCGCTATGACCCTTTTAAACTAAAACGGTTTATCTCAGCAGACCCATACATTGTTTCCCTTTATAAACTTCCCTGTGTGCGTTCTGTGAACTCACTGACCTTGGAACCAAGACAGCTCAGGCAGGCAGAATGGCAAGAGACATTGTTTTATAGCAGAAAGTTCCGAGACGCTACGTCAAACTACTAGAAAAGCACAGAAGAAATGAGAACCTCACAGACCCGGAGGTCATAAAGAAAACTTGGAGGACGTCTATAGCCGGACAAAAACTCTCCGGATTTCCCGAGTGTACGATTAGCGATCGGTGTCCGAACCTCTTGTGTCTAACATATCTCACGTCATGGCACTGGGCCCGGTACATATGAATGCTTTCATTGCCAAACGCACTGTACGCCACATTTGGAATCTGGGCTTTTCCAGAAACTCCTGTCCACTCCATAAACTTATGTATTGTCGTGCAATATTTGTTGCACTGAAAATGCACTGCATCCCTCGATATTTAGTGCGATAAAGCTGCACTTTGTTCATACTTTTGCTTTGAGACGTTATATTATTTTCCGATTTTGCTCAGTTTTGTAGTAAATGGATATAGTAGGCTACGTTTGGCAAAAGACTCATTGATATTTTAAACACCAATCCGCTCGCATGGGCTTTCCATGAGCCTGATCTGCCAACAACGTCTGAGCTATTGTCTCGTTGCGGCTAGGAGATTAGAACTTAAGTTGGAGATTAACTTTTTGCCTCGTCTTCTTTGTCCCTTCTATGTTTCCTACCTCTTCAAATTCGATATTTACATTTATTTAAAAAACGTACCTCAGCCCGGAGTGAGATCTTGTTGTTAATGGGGTTTTCTTTTCTTTTTTTTAAATTAATTAATTTTTTTTTAGGGGGGGTTTGCACAAAGGTTATTTATGGTTTAAAGAGAAAGAGCTCAACTGTACAGCTATGTTTTTCTTATTGAATATTGCTTTAACTATCACTTTGAATTCCATATTATCGTTCATGTAACTCTATCTTTAACTTATTGCATAAGCATACGTTGTTTGTGTTATTCATTATTTCTTTTACCTGTGAGGAAAAAAAAAAGAAATGAAAGAGTGCCGTAGCAATATAAATTACACCCCGAATCGCCTCCACCCCCCCCCCCCCCACCCCCTGTGCATCCAAAGAAAAGCCAGTACTTCACGTTGGCATCGATAACAAAGCCAAGTAAACGTTGCATGGTGTTGTTGTCTTTCCCAGTATCGTTATATGTGTGGACCTCCAGCCTCATACGACATAACAACGTTTGTTGCATATAATTTGATAGCCATCTGCAAAAATGAAAAATTACTACATTATAATTGCTAATTGTAGTGTCCAGTGAGTAATATTCAGACTTATCAATAATATATACGAGGGCCTTAAATCGTTATTGCAAACCAAAGATTGTAAAATGTGACCACTAAGCCTTCAAAGAGGGGGACAAGGGTCACAACAGTGACATATGGGGCGATAATTTACTCTCGTGAGAACGTTCAGAGATTGCATTGCTTAAAGAGATACCATTTCTAAATGAAACAATTCCAAGAGTTAGACATCGATACCATTCTCGTGGAAACAAATTAATTATGGATTCAGAAAAGATTTGTGATCTGCAATTAGTGAAAGGATTTGCAGTATCTTGCAATGTGTTCCACATTCAACATTTTACTGATTCGTTTTATGCTTCTGCCTAGTTTATGTTTTCGAGATTGCTTGTATTCTAGGCAAAAGGTAGACTACTCTTACAGGAGAGGCTCCAAAACAACCGTTCAAGCACCTGTGCAAAAAAAAACAACAAGTTCTCAATCAAGTATTATAATAATATAATGCAAGTAGATGTTATTCCAAAATTCTGTGACCTAGTTACATTTGAGTAACATTTTTACAAAATTTGCCAAACGAAGGTCATATTATTGTCCATGATTAGAAGTGTTACTATTAAAGAAATATATAAAACATGTGGGGGGTCACGAACGATTGACGTTTGATTGGGAAGAAGTACAAAATACAAACAGGCCACTCGCCGGCCACCCACGTAATAAACTTGATTATGGACACACCCACGGACATTTGAAGCACCAAAGCTGTTTTGTTTTCTTTCAAAGACATCTCGGTAAGATAAAAAAGAAATATTAAACATAGGCATGGAGTTTATCGTAAACGAACTTCGCGGCTTTTGAACACATTGTCAGTCTGGCTTATGATTTCGAAACTGGAACATGCAATCCTTGTCTCATTATGTCGAATTCTCAAGGCCGAATCTCCATAGCAACAATAAATAGTTTGATAGATTGTTCTCAGCATAAGCTCGTAGTTTTTACGTGGCTAGACCTTAATGGAGTTTTATCGATTTGGGTGATTAATGGAAAAGAAGCTTTAGCAAGACATTTATAAACCCAGTCCAATACCAAGCTTGGGCTGTGTCTTGTGGTATAAACGATGAATTCAGTTTCACTCTCCATATACACATTTCACATAAAATGTTTACCCATACGCTAAAATACTCGCTTTTGAGAAAGGAACCATGGCATCTGAGACCTCTGTTCTGATGGTAAATTACAGAAATAAGACGGCTGGCCAAGGTCTTTGCACAATTTGTCCTTTGCCTATTTCTGTCTTTCAGTGACCACGTAATGAACGACGGCACGCCATCTGAGGGGGGCCAAGGGCATCTTTGATTGCCACAGCTATAAGCTGGAAAACCGACGTCTGTGATGTACGTAGCTGTTGCCCGCAGCAGACCCGAGTTCGATTCCCGAGTGGAAAGAAAATGTGAGGCAGCGTGGTGGAATCAGGCTTTTGTCAATTTTTGAGCAAGTAGAGATATTGGTATCGTCTTAAAGCTTGTTTACTTGTCTTTATTTGGATGGAAAAGAATAATCATTTATCTTGAACACTAGTCGAGATATTTGCAAAAACGGGGGTGGGGGTCACCTGTTTTCGGAGATAAAATTAATGAGAAAATGACAGCCGAAGACTAGTTATTAATATTTCCTTAACTTAAGAGTCCATGGTAACTGAAAATTTACAATTTGGGTGCCTTTAATCAACGTTTTCCAGAAAAATCAACACAGACATGAGTTCTTTAATGGGCATGAAAAGTTTTGAGTCCAAAAAACACAAATTTGATAAAAATTTACAAACCAGTGGAAAAATGCAAGTTTCTTCATTTTGATTATTTTGACGACAGCTTGATTCCACCACGCTGCCTCACAAAATTAAATATTTATCGAGTAGGTCTGTCTTTCTGGTAGGATGGTAGGATGGTAGGATGGTAGGATGGTAGGATGGTAGGATGGTGTGTCCCTCTCGGCTCGGGTTGGCTTTGACAGGCGGGTTCAGAAGACTATCTTCTAAATGATGCATAGAGCGTCGTCGGTGGAGGCATAAAACATGTAAATTACGAAACAAAGTGCGGAACCTTTTAACAAAATTAGATGTCAGTAATCATTCTTGAATCTACAGTAACGAATTTACCAAGAGGGACGTTACATCTAGCCGTTACTACAAAATATGGTGTAGGAGAAAAATAATAGGTGCATTTCAGAATTTGGGAACGATTACTACACAGATCGATGTATTATAGATCTTATATTTTATAATATATATATATATATATATATATATATATATATATATATATATATATACATAATAATATATTAGTATATACATGTATAATATACATAGGTACATACATAGATGTATTGATAGATAGATAGATAGATAGATAGATAGATAGATAGATAGATAGATAGATAGATAGATAGATAGATAGATAGATAGATTAATAGATAGATAAATAGATAGATAGATAGATCAACTATCTACACACACAAACATACATAGACACACGCACACACATACACACACACACACACACACACACACACACACACACACACGCACACACATACACACACACACACACACACGCACACACATACACACACACACTCTCACACACACACACACATACACACACACACACACACACACACACACACACACTCCTCAAATTGCTGGAAGCATCAGGTCAAAAGGAGACTGTTACGCTGCTTCACATACCATGAGATACTGGAGTAATCTTGTAACTAGATTCTAGTTCAGAAAGGGCAAGGCGCTCGTATTACTTACTGCCACCCGGCGTCGGTTACGTCATTGATTTTAGAGCTTTCCTATTGCGTTACTTTTGACTAAGAGGAAGATAAAAGGAGAAACGTAGAGAAAAAAAGTGATCTTGATGATGCCAAGTCTCTAACCTTAGCGAGGTTCACGTTTTAGTACACGATCTTGTTAACCCAGATTAGAATGTTCTAGATTATGGCTTTTAGTGGCCTTGGCATTTAAATATTTCAATCGTTGAGGCGGTTAAAATATTTTTGTGAATAAATGAGAGACGTCATGATTGATTTATGGTACAGTAGTGATAAAACGAAGTAGTCATTTCGTTAATGTAGCTCCTTGCAGGACGATAAATGAAGCCTTATACTAATTTTAGGAGCAGGCCTTCTCGGTGATAATGACTGTTGTAAAGTTAGAGGTATGGGGTCTTTCGGTAAAACCTGTGGGCCCTCCCTGAGAATTTCTACGTCTTAATCAATAATGAACTCAAGGAACTCATACTGAACACAAACATTTTCTTTATATAAAACCAAAAGTTGTGGGTTTTTTTAATGAGATGCCAGAGAGTGTTGGCTTTACAATTAGTTTTGAATGGGTCATTTGTGATACACTGTTTATGGCAGTATCAGGTTGTAATACATATTAATATTCATTGTTAAATGCATTCATACACATTATGATGGATATTATATAAGAGAGTGTTAACGATTGTGGGTTTTTTTTCAGTTTTTATTAAAATGTTAAAATTAGCTAAATATATCTTTTTAATCGAACATATTGGGTTTTTTTCTCCTTTTTGTTGGTACATTTGACTTTCCGTTGGTGGCCTTCAATCTTTTTGAAATTTTGTTAAAAGTGGCGTAAAAATGGCCAAGTCTTTCGTTTCCCTTTAAATACATTATCTTATTTTTTTTTTATAAGCCCCCGGTAAACAGCGCCTCAACTATCCACGTTTCACCTGCACTCTCGTAAACCCATCCCAATGCAGTAAAGGTTAAGGTGTTTGCCTCTCATTCTAAAGTTCTGGGTTCGAATCAGTGCAGCGACAAAAAAAAATTTCTTCTCTAAATTTGTCTCCTTTCACCTCCTTTCTTGTTCTTTTGCAATGTTCTGTCGTCTGCTTTCGTCTCCACCTTCTGCCCACACCCTTTCACTTCCTTTACCTCCTGTGGGCTAATGACTATTTCTGCAGCCTTTCTATTGCTACTCCTTGGCTCCATTTTACTGCTGTTTTTTTTTAAAGCCACATCCCTGATCTTCTGATAGGAAAGATCTACAGCTCGCATTCCTGGACAAGGGCAAAATATCTCGGAGGTTCCGTGTACAACTTGTGCACGTTAAAGATCCTTTGGCAATCTAAAACCGATAAGTGTAGTCTTCGGCCGCCACCCGGGGCAACATTCAAAATTCCCTACCAACAGAAATGTATAATGTGTCCAGCGAGCTCATATGACCTTAAGCAGTTTCGAGCGTCATAAAATTCTAACCTAAAACACACACAAAAAACCCCAACCTCACTTCACGGAGGTTAGTCTAAATCGACGAGTGAATCAGAGAGCGTGGGTTCGTTAACAACATGACGCAGATTTCCTAGAAATGTTTGAACGGTTGTCGCGGTTTACTTATTGTGTTGTTGTTGTTTTTGTTGTTGTTGTTGTTGTTGTTGTTGTTGTTGTTGTTGTTGTTGTTGCTGTTGCTGTTGTTTTAAATTTATTTTTTATTATCCCAGAGAAGTAGGCATACGAGACACACTGCAGTACATGGCCCCAACATGTTATTTTGGTTTTAGTCCAGCTATCTCATTCAAAGGTTTTATTGCTCATATTATGTACCAACATAATATACAAGAGAGAGAGAGAGAGAGAGAGAGAGAGAGAGAGAGAGAGAGAGAGAGAGAGAAAGAGACTCCATAACCTCAATAAAATTAAGATTTCGAAATGTGATCTTCATAGCTAAACGGAAAAGAAAGTAAAATAAGAAAAATAAAGAAACTCCCAAAATATATCATCAAACTCAGATCTACGGTTCATACACGACTAGATAAAACACCACGATCACTTCAGTCGTCGTTTATTGTTGTGCTCTCTCTCTCTCTCTCTCTCTCTCTCTCTCTTTTTTTTTTTTCCCCCCCCCACACTCCCCTCCACCATCACCCAACCTCTCTTCCCTTCTCTTACTTTTACACTGACCTAGCAGTACTTCTATACCTGTGTCCGATAAAGAACTCAGTGGCCTTGTTAACTCTTTGACGAGGCATCATCGGTGACGCTAACAGTCGAACTGTTTTGAGGGTACATTAAAAAAAAGAGCATAATTTCCTTATTCATGCAGGTTTTTCAATTCTGTCTTTTTTATGCTAAATATAAAATGATTGCAACAACTTGGGGTTAAACAGTGTGTCTGGAACTATATTTTCTCGTGGCTTAAGATGTGTTAATCAGTACCGCTTTTCCATGTTGCAACTCTTTCAGTTATAATAAAACTAATAAATGGTAGACACACTGTCTGACTGAGGTCTTTTGTGAATGCGTGTTATGAACTTCAACAAAATATTGTTTTTGGTTTGGGTATGGTGGTTCAAATTGTGCAGAAACATTGGCCTTGTTCTGCTGCAGGTGGGGCAGATGTATCCGCTTTTTCCTGAAAGGGTTAACAGAGGCGTTGATCTGACTTCTCGACCCGATGAATATTTTCCTCTGGCGCCATGCCAGAGATCGTTCAGCGCGTTTCCTCGACGGAAAAGGTCAGCGGGCAAGTAGCAGCTTTATAAATAAATGTGAGATATTGTGGGCAAACCAGAACCAGGCGCTCTTCAAAATTAAAAAGTCAAAATGACCGGCATTTTTTGGGGCCT
>NW_004797500.1:314654-322242 GCF_000002075.1 Aplysia californica
AGTTTTGGAAGCCACCAAACGTTGGCGGAATTTTCTCGCTAAATTTGTCTGTCTTTGACACCAGGCAAGCCCGCTTCCTCCTATCGCACACGACTTGACTTCTATTCAAAATAGATTTGTCAGTTTTTTTGTTCCTCAAAAGCAAGGGCAATAAACAGCCTTAAATGTTGTATTTGTACACACATAGGAAAGATATAGAACGGATTTGAAACGATAATTCAAAATGATAATAATAATATTTTTTAAAAATAAAATAATAATAGATAACATTTGTATAGGCTAGCTCAAATCCCCGATCAACAGCAAGCTCTATGCGCTTCACAATCTATACTATTAGGCCTACCCCAGCAGACATTAGAGTATTCTAAAACAACCTGAATTTCCTTGGGAGCATACAGTACAAGCAGCCATTTATAGGCGCTAAAACACTAACCTCCTGACAAGAGTTTTCTACACTGCAACATAATGCACTAGATCTAAGTCATAATACTTCATTTTGTCTTTTCTGGCTACAGTTTCTTTTTTTTCTCCTTTAGTAACGGTGTTTTTACACCCACATAGATTCAATTTAGGAGGCGCAGTCCCGACCCGGCCTTTATGAGCCAACCCTCGATGAGAGGGATACACAATCGTAACAGAAAGAAACTATTCGGAAATCATCATCATCATCATCCAGTGCAAGATCTGCGACAGACATCGGCGATCATGGTTTTTCCATTCATTCCTTTGCTTAGGTGCTCTTAAAAGAGCAACGTTTCCCTGATTTTTTTATGTTACCCATTTGTTTAGGTTCCCTAAGTATGTTGTACAAGGCCTACCCCTGCCTCGCTTGCCCTCAATTCGGAAATAAATATGAAAAATCTGAAGAAGTTATATATATACCGAAGACAACTAAACACGGTACACTGTTTTCTAGTTAATGTTTTCTCCAGAATTATCTTTGTTTTGTTTTGTTGTGTTTCATTAGATGAAACAAGGGAAATTCTCTTTTGAAGACAAAACACTTAAAAATAATTTGGATTAATCCTTTATAAACCTTCTATTGTTTTAATAAACCAATGTCACTAGTTTCAGACTTCTTTGCACCAGACATGGCCGCCAGACAGTTCAATTTGGTTTTTCTCTTTGTCTTCCCCAGCCTCCGTCTCGATCAAATACGTGTTCGCACTTGTCACCACGGTTTGAACAATAAGGTCCCCGATGTCTTAAAAGTACGTTGTTCGCCCTTTTTGTTTGTCTTGTGAAGATTTCTATTTTATGTATATTTTCTGGTGCTTCTTTCTTGATTTTTCCTGTTGTCTATTAAACACCTCGCCTCTTTTGTAATAACGTTTATTCAGTCTCTAACCTCGGTTTCATTCAAAACATAAAACTTAACAGTAATGAAAATGTGAATTGTTGATTTTCACAAAATAACGAAACGTAAAGAAAGAGAATGCTGCTGATGACGAAATTAAATTGTTCAATCAATCTAGACTTAGACTTTGAAGAATTCTATTCAAAATTGCTTCTGAAAATCTGAATCTTCCTACCGACGTGTTGGGTATTAGCGATAAATTGGATCAGAGAGAAAGAGAAAAGGGGGAAAAATTCGAACAAACAAAAAGAAATAACCAACCCAGACGGTGTTATTTAAGGGAGCGAATCAGATCTCAGAAAGTCTGTTCGTGTGGGGGACGAAAGGATGTAAGTATGTTGGTCGCCGTTGAAAAGGAAAGGCAGTGAGCCAAAGCCCCAATACTTAGGTTTTAAATGAGGTCAAAGTTCAGAATACGCGTACGCGTGACTGTTTACAAAATAATATCTGAGAGTTTTTTCGTCAGGAGAAGAAAAAACGGGCGTCTCTGGTAGACCGGTTTTTTTTATTGAGTAGGTGTTTTAAGGCACTATCGACTCAATTTTGGTCATTTAATTGGTAGACCGGGTTCTAAAGCGGAATTCAAAGGAGCCAATTCAGGTCCAACCGTTTGATATTCTGGTAACCTAAGAAGAGTATTCTCAGGCGAGATATGACCCAAAGGAGGTACTGAAATCACAGGAATAAATGATATATTATTGACAAGCTGTTTACTTTTTGTTGTTTTTTCTGGTAAAAAAACAAAACAAAAAGGAGAATAAGTATACTGCTATGCATTTATTGCTCATATCTTTTCTTGTTGTGTGTGTGTGTGTGTGTTTTTGTATGTGTTTGTGTGTGTATGTGTGTGTATGCCTGTGTGTGTATGCCTGTGTGTGTGTGTGTGTGTGTGTGTGTGTGTGTGTGTTTGTGTGTGTCTTTCATGTGTATATTATTATGAACACCCTTTTGATTGAAGATTTTATCAAAGTGTACAAAAAAGGGGAGGGGCGAAAGAGGACACGACAGCTCGATTCTGTGTCCTTGAATCCAAGTGGGCTTAATTAAGCCGCAAACGACATTTTTTCGTGTTTCAAAAACGGTAAACACGAAGATATTTGATGAGAGGCGGAAGCTGTGATGAAATGAAAGCCACGAACGATGGAAAGAGCAGTTCGTGATGGAAGTTCATCATCCAAGCACCTTTATTTTTATCAAATATAGTGGTTTCCAAAAGAAACTTGAAAATGTAATCACCACGTCATCGTGTTATAGCCTTGTACTATAACAAGTTAAAGTATAATAATAATATGTGTAATTAATCTTACATTTTTTACAAAGAGCTTACGGGGCGAAATTGTTAGACCTTATTCCTGTTCTTTACTTATGATAGTTATGTCTGTCTATCCTCCTTTGTCAATGCACTAAATGGCTGTTATTGTATCAATGAGCCAAGTCATATTCACACGAAACTAACAAAAGTTTCGAACCTACCTAACCAGCTATGACTGTCATGAACGACACATAATATGGTCGCTTTTAAGCACAAGGGGGCTATCCTGAAAATACTGTTTTGAGAAAATCGAAGGTAAAGTTTTTGTCCCTTGTTCAGTTTCTTTAAAAGACAAGAGGAGTTGTTTTTTCTATAGCCAAACAAATATACACACCAAGGAAACCAAACTTCTTCTGTAGGTAGAGAAATACCCACTTTTGCTGTAGGTCAAAATTTCTGGAACCTCCCGTAATCCGGGTTAGAACGTTTGCCCTCTAAAGCGACAATATACCCCCAGCAAGAATACATGCACAACATCCCATATTTGTTTAATTTCGAGGTTCTTGTGTTGTTTTGTTTTGTTTGAGTTTCTAATTAGGTTTCGTGGATACAAACATCCTGTGTTATAATTGGTAGATATATCTACACTGCAAGAGATAATGAGACTGATTCCCACGAAGATCATTTCTTGTAGAGTATTCTATAATAACATCTGCACTGCGACAGCAAAATGGCGTAACTCGGAGTTGTGCCAAAAAGCTATTACGTGCAATTTATGATATTTTGATTGGTGGCACTATATCTGTAAACTGCATACTCAAAATTAAAGTGAACTGGCAGTCACAAAATTAGCATACTTGGCAAGTTTAACAACAATAAAATAGTGAATAGTTTAGGGAAACCGCTTTCCCCCCTTATTTCATAAGTAGTAAAAATGTGATGCGTCTTTTGACTAGCGCAGATTTCGTAAGGTAAAATAGTTATAAAGCAATTGGTATCAATGTTGTTTTGGCTGTAAAAGTTATATTTTAGTTGTAAAATATATTTATCATTTTCTAAGTAGTATGAGGCTATAATATATTTTATTATGTTGTTCCATGATGACCATTTGGTTTGCTCAGCAAACAGTAGTTCAGAACCAAACCCATGCTATTGTGCACTACGCCAATTCTCCTTGTGCCTCACCAGTTTGTGAACACTCATGTCAGTGTATGTTACATCTGCAACTTACCTAAGCTTCACAAAGATGAACGAGATCAGTGTTAGTATAAAACACCTCTATCATTTTTATTTAAAATGCCATGGTTACCAAGACAGTTGGGCTCCCCTCGTCCGTGTGGTCGAGCACCTGAGCCACAAACCTCCCGCGATGGTAAATGTGAGGCATCGTTGAGAAATCAGGCGTTCGTCAAAAACATTAAATCAAAGATATCAACATTTTTTATGGACGTTGGGCAATTTTTGTCAGATTTTCGGGGGGTTTTCTGGCTCAACATCTTTAAAGTACATTTAAAAACACATTCACGTGTATATTTTACTGAAAAACGTTGATCAAAGGCCAAATATAAATTTGCATTTTCCGATGACTCTAAACTTTAAAGACTTAGTAGTCACCAAACTTTATCCGCCATTTTCTCGCTAGTTTTTCTTCTAAAACCAAGTAACACCATCTCCTTCAATTGCAAATATCTCGACTCCTATTCCAGACAGATGTGTAATTAATTCAACGAAAGCAGACAAAAGAGCAAGCTCATTGATGATACCAATAACTCCACATGCCCAACTCAATGTTTGATCATAATGGGTTATTGGTATCACGTCAACGGCTGTTCAGTTGTCTTTGTTTTCCTGTAGGGGAAAAAGAATATCCATCTATGTTGTAGACAAGTCGAAATATTTGCGACTGAGCAAGTCAGGATCGCCTGATTTAAGAGGTAATATTTGGGAGAAAATGGCAGCCAAAGTTTGGAAACTTCCATAGCCTGGGAGTCCTTTGGAACTGAAAATTTGTGAGGCAGCGTGGTGGAATCAGGCTCTCGTCAACTTTGGGGCATTTAAAGTTATTGGTATCATCTTAAAGTTTGTTCACGTGTCTTTATTTGGATGGAAAAAGTATCAATTAATCTAGTGTGCAAGTCGAGATATTTGCAAATGAAGGAGGTGGGGGTCACTTGTTTTTAGAGATAAAATTAGTAAGAAAATGGCCGCCAAAGATTAGTTATTTCCTTAGCTTAAGAGTCCGGGGTAATTGAAATTTTACATTTGTTTTGTGCCTTTAATCAACGTTTTATAGAAAAATCCACACAGAAATAAGTTCTTTAATGGGCATGAAAGGTGTTGAGTCCAAAAAATTTTTTTACAAAAATTCACAAATCAGCGGGAAAATGCAAGATTCTTCACTTTGATTATTTTGACGAGAGCCTCATTCCACCACGCTGCGTCATATTTCAATTTTTTGTCCCTTTAATCATTTTTTCTTATAAAATTCACTCAAACATGTGTTTTAAATGGTCATAAAGGGTGTTGAGCCAAAAACAGAAAATTTGAGAAAAAATTTCCCGTAGGCCAAAAAATGTTGATTTCTTTGATTTCCTTATTTTCACGGAGACCTGATTTCACCACGATGCCTCACATATAGTTGGGACTTAACCTTGAACTAACTACTCGTAAATGAAGTACGTTGTCTGATGATCTCGATGTTTTTTTCGCTGGGGTAGAGACATAATTTGATGTCGATCAAAAAACAAACGTCAAAATCTCCCTCGTTCGATGAGAGTCACTCTTCTTTAGGTCACCGGAAGAAGGAATGGATCGAGTACCCGGATATTACAATAAACATGGATAATATATGGGGTTGGACGATTTCTCGGGTTTTTATTCTCATCACGAGTTAATTCGTGATCGGTCCTCAGGCGACGGGAAGCCATCACGAGATAACTCGTGATTGGTCCCCAGTAAGTTAACAGTATTGGTGTCGAATAAAATAATAGTTGTAGTCGAATGTTTCAACTTCATATGCGTCCTTCGAGCCATATTTGCCCTACTTCAATAATACTGATATAATAGTAGAACCTGAAGATGCTAGCTAGTGTTCCCCTAACCAATAAACATATATCATGTTCCTGCTGCAACAGAGTCAACTGGCCCAGCGAACTATCATCTCCACACATTACACAACTCCCAAACCGTCCATCGTTTTGCTTTTCGACATAAAACTTGCCTGGAATTGCGCCACGTTCTCACAGAACCAAGTGTCGACAAGGGCGGGCTATATTGCGTGCCAGGGTGCAATCAAAACAGGGCCCATCCTGCTCCTCGCTAAAGCAATTATCATTTCTCGACAGGTCGATTTTCTAGAAGGTGAAAAGGCATACGAAGCAGGCTGTGCTAGCTGTTCTATCTCCACACGCCCAGAGGGGACCGTCTCATACATACTCATACAGCCTAATTATGTAGAATACACAAAATGTCAATACAGTTGGGCTGGAAAAGTTTACGGGTGTCATCCAAAGTGTCCTTTAATTATACTGCACTCTTTTTCTCTTCTATTCATTACCACGTCCTTCTGGGAATAGGACAAAGGCAGCATAACATGTCTTTTATCTGTAACAGCAGCTGATATAATCTTCAAGATTCAGTTCAGAATTCGGAGAAAAATAAACGATAAAAAATTGTTTGCTCTCCGAAAATGTATGAAGATTGTCAACCGAATTGCTCCACATAAAGAGAGGCGTTTTCTTGTCAACATGAAAAAGATCTATTCCGATGTATTAATGCCTTAAACTATTTTTGTCATAACCATAACCACACAAAGGATGCTATGTATGCGTCGACCGTATCAGAACTATTACAAGGAGACTCGAAAGAAATGTTCAGACTGTCTTGACGGACATAGTACTAAAACATTCCTTTTAACGAAGACCCTTATATTTCATTAGCAATTCCTATAATCTTTGTGTTCTTTGATGAATGAGGAACAAGGCTGGACTGCAGAGCAGATTGCCCTGGTTCGAATTCGTAACTGAGACTTTTGAACTTGGTTTTGGGGTTTTCAAAATGTAAATGACCTCCACCCATATGGCTCATTTCCACTTGAGATGGTCATAATGTGATGGTTCTGCCTCCTATACCACCTTAAAATATTGAAGTGGGTGTCAAAGTAGTAAAGTAACCTGCGATCAATGTTAAATATAATTTACATTTAATCTCTCCTAGAGAGAGGGAGAGAGAGAGAGAGGGAGAGAGAAAGAAAGAGAGAGAGAGAGAGAGAGAGAGAGAGAGAGAGAGAGAGAGAGAGAGAGAAATAGACAGATAGATAGATAGATAAGACATCATATTCTCATAAGAATATTATAAGGGTATTATAAATGGAAAGAGAAATGGGCGGGGCATAGGGGAAGCTGGCGGGCGGAACAGGACACAGACAGGGAATAATATAATATTCTCAAATAGTTCTATACGTAAACTAATGTCACAAGAAAAGCGTACTAAGTTGAGGTGACCAGATAGCAGGGTTGTGAGGCATTAGGAAGACTCTTAAAAACAAATAAATCAAATAAAAAATAACCAATAACAACCAAAAAAAACTAGCCCAAAGAACGTCCCCCCAAAAAACAAAAACAAAATAAAAACAAACAAGAAAACAAGCTCCCCCTCCACCCCCCCCCCAAAAAAAAAAGCAAAACAAAACAACAACATGAACAAATCTGTCCTAGAGGTGGCTTTGAACGGGATCTCATTAGATGACCCTGTGGCCCCGTTTCCCTCGGTGATATCCTCCAGCAATGCGGTTCTCTAACCCTATCAATGTTCTACGCCAGGGCTAAAGGGATTGAATGTTACAACTGGGTCCAGGGGAACATGGGGGGTGAGACATGGGGCAGGGTGGGAGGTGGGGGTGGTGGGAGATTGAGAAAGGCGAGTTAGATAGATACATAGATAGTGAGTGAGTGAGTGAGTAAGAGAGAGGGAGAGAGAGA
>NW_004797500.1:322593-328650 GCF_000002075.1 Aplysia californica
AGAGAGAGAGAGAGAGAGAGAGAGAAAGAGAAAGAGAAAGAAAAAGAGAAAGAGAAAGAAAGAGATGTGGAGAAAGACAAAAGGAGAGACACAACAAGCTCAGTTCCCCTGATCTATGAGCAACATTCCATCTAGTATAAGGTTCTTTCTAGCACCTGGTGATACCCGGCGAATGTAGTATGTTGACTTGAGTCACAGGGAACCCTTCCCCAAAAAAACACAAAAAGACAACAAACAAAAACAGTTACACAGACTGTAAGCTTTAATAAGGAGAAAAAAGATATGTGACACCGAAAAAAAAAAAGATTCTTTCCCGTCTCTTAGCTTCTTATAAATAATGCAGTCTGTTTCCAGGGGTCTGTTAGAAAAACGATTTGAAAACAAAATTTAATCCGGAAATGAAAGTTACGCCTCCAGTCGTAATGAACGAAACCTCTCAACTCTGAAAACTGCTTTATCTGTAAGTCGATCATATTTGAACCCACATTTATTAATCCTTCCATACGAATCTCTGGGATTGACTTTACGAGTACGGGCTGGCCTGTCGACGTATGGAAGCCTTGCCAACCAGAGAACCACATAATATTAATTGTGAGGCAGCGTGGTGGAATCAGGCTCTCGTCAAAATAATATTCAAAGTGAAGAAACTTGCATTTTTCCACAGGTTTGTGAATTTTTATAATTTTTTTGTTTTTTGGCTCAAACCTTTCATGCATATTAAAGAACTCATTTCTGTGTGGATTTTTCTTAAAAATGTTGATTAAAGGCACAAAAATGTAAATTTTCAGTTACCACGTACTCTTAAGCTTAGGAAACAACTAATCTTTGGAGGGCATTTTCTCACTAATTTTACCTCTGAAAACGGGTGACCCCACCTCCTTCTTTCGCAAATATCTCGACTTGTATTCAAGATAAATGGATGTTTCTTTCATCCAAATAAAGACCACTGAACAAGCTTTAATATGATACCAATAACTCTACATGTCCAAACATTGACGAGAGCCTGATTCCACCACGCTGCCTCACAATTGATTATAAGGGGCATGCACATTATAGGTTTTCACTTTCGTTCTGATAACATCCCGCATTCCAAAGATTTCGGTCAGTTCAGAATATGGGTCTTCGTTTTAACGACAGCTATGGTTATGAATGACCTAGAGTGAAAGAGCCCCTGAACCTCCGTGACTTTAATCTTGTACTGTTCTGGCTAGATTAAAGATGGCACGTCCCGAACTTGAGTCCAGTATCAATACCACAACATTGCGTTCACTCTTGTAAGAAATATCTATTTTAAATTCCTCTTCGTTGACCTATTACGGACTTCCGGGTGTATCCACTCTTTGTGAGGGCAGAGACATAGGGGTAGACATTATGTCATGAGCAACCAGACTTATTTAACTTATTTCAAATCAGTTGGTTGGGGGGGGGGTGGACAATGGTAAGGTGAGGGGAATAGATCTCTGCCATCTTCACAGTGCCATTTATAAAGGATGAACCCTGTTTTATGTTCTAGTGTATTCGTTTTCAAAATACCAGCGATTGTGGTGTAGCGGTTTTGTTGTTCGCCGCTGCAAATAAAAGACAGGAGTTTGAATTATAAGTAACTATTGCTGTGAATTAAAATTGACACTGACATGCTTCACGGTGACATTAAAGATTATTACATAATAGGGAACGGGATAGAGGGTGCCCATGTTCCTCGTGACTCACTGGAGGAGAGAAAGATAGGACTGACGCTAACATTACTTAAACGCAATCCCACATCATCACTCATCACCACCATTATTTCTAAAGTCATCCTCTGTTTCAGATCATTAACTTGCATCTATAATCCTTGAATCTCTATCTGTAACAGTTACATGTCATACTATGTATGCATGCAATGCATTATAGGACAACATCATACGCACTTTTTCTACTAATCAGACCGCGTCAATCTCATATAAATGGGCAAGGGATAAAAAAAAGACGGACATGCTGATCCAATCAACTCGCCTGCTATATGATCTGTGCTGTGTCACTATTCGCAAATCGACGGATTAGAAGCAGATCACTCCACCATACACTGTTTTGGAAAGTGTCGCACTCTCTCTCGTTGCTGCGTCCCAGCAGACAAACAGAGATACTTGATATACCTCCTCCCCCCCCCCCCCCACACACACGAACACTTTGGTATCCAACTAACGGTACGTGGGTGAGACAGCAACGCATCTCACTGCTACACCATAAATACCCGTACTGTGTCAGTAGCTATGTAAAAAAAATAACCCCTCCCTCCTAAAAAAAAAATTAAAAATTAAAAAAGTAAAACACTCTAAAATTAAATATTGTTGGTCCATATCAGTATTAAAGAACCAAACCCCGCATACGCACAAAAAAAGCCACTGAAGCCATGACCTGTCGTCCTGACCATGGTATACGGTTACATCTTTTAAGGTCAAAAGCAAGTTGGTTGGGGTATTCCACTTCCATTGATCCTTCTGTTGATTTATGTCACAGTTTTCGTAATAACTACTATAATAAACTCGGTCATACAAAATGATTAACTATAAGGGAGTCAAAATGTTGTTGCTTTAGTTGTTTCCTATTGTTTATTTAATAATAATAATAATAATAATAATAATAATAATAATAATAATATATAACATTTATATAGCGCATTTACCGTTTCGAAGACAACATTTTCATTTTTTATAAGGGAAGGGGGGAGGGGGTTGTTTTTTTACTGTCTAGCTACAAATCATCATGAAAGAGATGGCATCCAGACAAAACAAAAACAACAAGAACATAAAACAGTGAAATGACAGGGGAGGGGGAGGGGGGGTGGAATAGTGGGGCAACGAGAGATGTGATTTTAGATAGAATCCATCATTGACACACAATAATGTAATCTCGTTTTGTGTCGTCTCGGTGATGCTGTGTCGTGTACACAAATGCCCAGTTTTCATGGTACTTAGAAACGCGGAAAGGGGTTGGGGGAGGGGGGGGGGCAAACATATATTTTTGTTTTGTTTTGCTTGCTTCTTTTACTTAAAAGATAGAAACTGTCATTTCAGTGAAAGGTTGCTCCTTTCCACCCCAGCACTGTTTTTCCTTTTCTAAATAAACGTTTTTTGGTGTCGTTTTATTTTTCTTTTCTTAAAGAAACGTTGTTGTTTTAGGACCTCGTCCACGAAATGAAGATGTCCTAGGAGGCGGGCTTCGACCCTGTTTGTCAGGGCCATACCGGGCTGACAGGGATACGACGTCCAAACTGAAAGACATAATACTATACTCGATGAGACTTCTCCTCACATAGGAATCAAACTTCGCTACTCTGAGTTTAGTTTTCGTTTTCGTAGGGTTTTACGGTGCTCGCAACGGCATAAGGTCATATGAGCGCCAAGGGATGGAAGTCAGCAGAGAAGTCCAAATTCGGATTCTGATCACCTCTCTAACCTCAACAGCACAAAGTCTGCTTCGACTATCAAGGCATCCCAGAATTGACTGTTCACAAGAGAGTGAAAAACATACAAAAGAAGTAGAGGTAAAATTACGATAATAAGGATAAGGAACCCCCAGCAGTTCCCCCTACGTTGTTTCTGCACAGTATGAGCATGACATTGATAAATCAATCCATTTAATTTACCATTGTACAGTACATAAGAGCATGTTAATATCCCCCTTTTTGGAATTTCCTAAATACACTTCAGTTTGTAGCACTGCCCTGGAGGGTTTGGGGGGGGGGGGGGCAACTCTGTGTGCCACGGCGAAGCGCCTAACAGCTACACCGTAGAAACGTGAGTGTTTTTAATAGAAATCAGCCATATTTTGTTTGAAAAACACCAAACACCCAAGTCTTGCATAGATTAATTAAACTTGAACCTACTTGGACGTACTGCATAGACAACTCCATTAGTCAGAAAATTGTCAGTGAGCTCTTATTCAATAGGTCCTGTGTTAGAATCCGGAAAGCGCGGACATTTTTCTTCTCTAAAATTGTCTTCTTTCACCTCCTTTTCCTACTCTAGCAATGGTCTGTCGTCTGTTTTCGTCTCCACTTTCTGCCCTCACCCCCTCACCTCCTTTGCCCCCTCCTCTGGGATCCTGACTCTTTCTGCAGCCTTTCTACGGCTACTCCTTGGCTCCTTTTGACTGCTGTCTTTCAGCCACACCCCTGATCTTATTGTAGGAAAGACCAACACCTAGCCTTCTCGGACAAGGGCGAAAAATCTCGAAGGTCCCGTGTGCAAGTTGTGCATGTTAAAGATTCTTTAGTGGCCCAAAATCAATCAGAGGAACCTTCGGCCGCCACCCGAGAAAAAATTAAAAATGTCCTACCAACTTAAAATGTTTAATTTGTCTCCCGCGCTCATATGATCTTATGCAGTTCGTGTGCAGTAAAGCACTTACTAAAAATAAAATAAAAAAACAACAAATTATTGGCATGCATGTCTGCACTGGGAATACATAGTTGACACATGGTTATAGCTTCCTTGTGAGGTTGTATTCAGCTGGAAAAAAATACACAACACCTAGATAACATGGTTGGTCCATCACAATTTAGACTATTTAAACCTAGAGATATTTTTTAAAGGTTAGAACTTAAACATGGTTTCCCTAAACTCACCAATGTCAGTCATATTTGACTGTCAGCAGTTGAATAGATGAGTTAAGCGTTTAACTATAACATGTGTTGTGAGCCATCGGGATGAAATAAAGCTCTCGTCAAAGTGATGAAATCGAAGAAACTGGCATTTTTCTACCCGATTGGCAACTTTTATCCAATTTTGATTTTTTAACTCAACACTTTTAAGATCCATTAAAAAACACCTTTCTGTGTGGAATTTACTGAAAAAAGTTTAATTAAGGCACACTTTAAAAAAATTTGATTTTGCAGTTTCCAAAGATTCTCAAGCTTTGGAAGTCACGCCAATTTGATGGCCATTTTCTCGGGTAATTTAACTTCTGAAACCAGGCGACCCCACCTTCTTCAATCTCAAATATTTTGACTTCTATTCATGTTCATGATAGAAGAGTATTATTTTTAACAAAAGAAAGACACATAAACAAGCTTTAAGATGATACCAATAACTCTGCATGCCCAAAAACTGAGGAGTGCTTGATTCCACCGTGTATATTATTAGCTCTTGTTGGCATGTACACTTCATCTCTTCTTGGGAACATAGCATTTCACCAGCAGGGTATAGTCGACTAGCTGGACCCATTTTGAAGAAAAATCATTGGCCTACTATGGTTACACTCTACTGGAATGGAGCAATAAATCTTGAGAGATGCAAAAAAATTAGAAGTTCTAGATATATACTCTCAAAACAAAATGCGCCTCGCGAAATACCACTTCCGGCACTTCCGCTGTGAAGGACAGCTGCTACGCAGATTTGTTTCGTTTCTCAGTGGAATGATCACAAAACCCAGAGAAGGACGGGGCCATTTTGCCAAATATATTTGTCTAAATTCAGGAAATGAATAAATAAAAAAATCAGTCTCCATCATGGGGACCATCTATGTTTTTGTTGGTACTTGCCAACTTTCAACTCTGTAGCTGTCGTGGTTTTATGGAGAAAGTGACACATGTGTTTCCTAGTTACCAAATAATAGAAAGACGATTAGAGTTGCCTGTTGAGAATTAGTTCAGATCGTAGCAACATAATAAAAAAACTTGAAAAACATTATTGGTTTGATGCAATTAGAAAATAGAGACCTAGAAACGACCTTTCGAGTCTACAACTATTACCAGAAAGCGTAAAGAAAGTCGCTGATTACACCAATGAACTATTACTGGAAAATCAAAGGCTGGAAACATGATTGGTCCATCATAATTAGAAAATGGAAACCTGGAAATGACATTTAGTTCGCAATTGATACCAACTAGCGGAATGGCGTTGCTGATGACACCAATCGACTGTCTCTGGAAAACGAAGAGCGACAACAACCTCGGTCGTCTTAGGAAAGAAAGCACAAGAGAAGAATTTGATTAAAACTCTTTTTATCCGGGCTACGAGTATACTCGTAACGAGGACCAGTCCGGGCTATGAGTATTCTCGGAACAGCGATACG